>NW_026116739.1:0-62807 GCF_001640805.2 Lates calcarifer
TCACTGTTGTGTTGTCCATCTTCATGTTGTCTTGTGACTTCCTGTTTTTATTTTGAAAGCTTACTTTCCTCTCATTTCAGGTCGCTTGCCTCTTCCCTCATGTGTTTCCTGCCTGCCTGATTGCTTGCCCACCCTGATTGTCTCCACCTGTTTCCCCTTACCTTGTGTCTATTTAGAGTCTGTGTCTCCCTTTGTCCTGTGCTAGTTTGTCTTGTTCAGTCAGAGAGCCAAGCCAGTCTACACTTGAAGTCCTAGTCACGACAGGTTTTTGATCCTTTGTGTTTGCCTTATTCTGCCTTGTTTAGTAGTTTTTGCCTCCTTTTGAGTGATTTTTTTTTTTTTTTTTTTTTTTTTTTGTTGATACTTTACCTAGTGGTTTTTGTCTCCTCACGAGCGAATTTGGTTTGATACTTTTGTTACCTTTTGGATTCCTTGCCTTGAGTGGTTTTGTGTTATTACTTTGTCTAATAAAGATTGTTTATTTGTTGCACTTTGAGTCTGAGTCGTGCATTTGGGTTCACGTCCTAGTTCAGTCGTGACAGCTCATAGAGGGATGGACATGGCAACAATACTCAAGCTGGCTGTTTAAACTATAATGATAAACGATGCTGTCTGTGTGTAATTTTACGCACTGAGCGCCAAAAGACTGGAAACTGGACCAATATCGCAGCTGCTGATTCTACCTTTTATTAAAAATGAAATTATACAGTCCAGTAACTAAGTTTTTTTATTCTGTGAATTTGAGGTCGTTGATTATCGTTGTCTGAGAAGATGGAACCTCAAACATAAAGTACACATTTTCACCTTATGGTGTGCGTTTGCCTCTGCAGTTTACATACTCATGAATTACAGATAGCAAAATGAATCCCAGACTTAGGCCACATGCTTGTTTTATTCTGGCGTGGTTACACGGCCCAAGTCTGGCCCATATACAGCATGACTGTCAAATGCTACGTCCACATCTGGATCAATTCTGGCACACACACAGAAAATCTGTCAGTCAACACCAGAGAATAACAACCAGAATCAGTTCAGATACGGAAGAATGGGCAAGAGGATTCATTTTGCTATTTAAACAAGTTGGAAAAGCAAGTGGACGTTATTACCTGTTGCAAGAGTTTGTGACTATACTAGTCTATAGATAATGACTGATACACATACTGATAACGCAGAAGTCAAGAGATGTTATAATTTTTTTATAACGTCACGGATGTGCATCACTAAAAGTCATGGAAACAGAATGGTGATGTATTATGTATTAGGTATATAAGAGCTGCACAAGAACTGAAAATTACCATTTGCACTTGGATTTGTTATAAGTTGACCCGACGCAAAAACTGTCTTGTCTTCCTAAGATCCTTAAAAATGCTTTTAAGTACAAAAGTACCATTGAATGTACTGAATTTCAATGTGGACATTTGGTCCAACTGTGTGAAAAACACAATTTTGATGGAAACAAACACACAGCCAATGTTTTCTCAGTGTAAAATAAAATAGGAATATTTTACCTGGACGGAATGTCAATGTGTTAACAGTGGTGTAATGATATGAAAACAATGTTATTTTTGGTGTTGAGGGATAAAAATTTCCACATTTTAGGTATAATAATTTGGTTAAAAAGATTGGGTCTTTTTTTTTTTTTTTTTTCAAACAATGCCCAAAAAGATATTTTTCTTATCCACCATGGAGACGATGGAACTTTCAGAGATGTAAACATTCTAGGACCTCATCTCAAGGCACTTTTCATATAGAGCAGGTCCAGACCATACTCTTTAAAAAAGGTATTTACAGAGAAAGACCCAACAAATTCCACCATGAGCAGCACTAGGCGACAGTGGCAAGGAAAATATTGGGTAATTTACTGTAACCCTGTTTGTTGGGTAGATATTCACGCTTGTGTTTTAACTTAAATTTTTTTTTGACCAGTGTTTGAAACAAAGAATGCAAGGGTCAAAATGAGCTGATTTACTTTGACAAAACCATAGTTTACTCTAGCTTAAACACAGAAATGGTGGCTGTGTGGTGCCAGCAGAAACTTAAAAACAGAAATGGAAAATGGACTTGTACTTATATCGCATTGCATTGTCCACTCAAAGCACTTTACACTATGCATCACATTCACTCATTCACCCGCACATCCATACAGCACTTGCTCAATGCACAAAGCGCTCTAACACATCCACACCATTTCACACACCGATGATATAATGGGGGCAACGTGGAGTTCAGTATCTTGCCCAAGGATACTTCAGCACAGACTGGAGAAGCCAGGGATCAAACCGCTGACCTTCTGATTAGCGGGCAACCCGCTCTACCTCCTGAGCCGCAGCCACAACCGCCCTGAAATGAAGCCGGTTAAAACCTGGTTGTATGTTAACACTTACCTGTGCATTATTTAACATAAATAATTTTGCTGAATAATTGTTGTATGGATGTAGACCATTTTCTTTCTTTTAGCAAGGTAGGTGCTTAAATTCAGCACACACCATAAATTGTTGCTGAATTCAGTGAACTCGTGTTGTAGCTCCTACATCTTGAGAAAGCTGACCTGCATATTTAGAGGAATAATAAAAAGTGGGACAGCATTTTCTAACGTTGTTTATTAGTTTCATGTACAGTCTAAAATATTTTACATAATTGCCTATATTAATTCCTGTAGTCTTTTGTATCCTTGCACATCTGGGCAAATTAAATGTGTAGCTACTTGGAATGTGCATTTTGAATTATAGGTGTACTTTTAGGTAACAATGACAACAAAACTGCGTGAGAGTTATACGTGCCTGCCTGCCTGCCGAGAACTGCATGCCCATCGCAGGAATGTGCACAGCTATAGAAGCGAAAACTACCGATCATTGTAGTGATTTCTTGAGCAACATACAGCTTGAAAATGGTTCAGCATCATTAGTTTTATCAGTGGTGATACCTTATCAGAACTCTATAGTTTGTGAACATTTAGAGTTATTCAACCGAGAGGTAACATTTTTTATACGCTTCATCACATTTCTGAATGCGAAATCTTTTCTGTTTATAGACATAGCATTTCAGACAGTTATAGAAAATTGCTCTGCGATGAGATTTTCAAATTCAGGTCAGATGTTCAGTTCATTGTAACTATTAAATAAAACAATTTGAATTTAAATGTCTCAAATTCACACTGTCAAGTCAAAATGGCCAAAATATGTGGGCTATCCATTACTGTATTAGACTCTTGTAAGGATACATTATTCATTAGATCTGATTTTGGAACTGCTGAAATTTTTTAGCCAAGATGGTTGTTACATGTATGAAACCCATACGTCAAAACAGAACAAAATATGATGTGGGAAACACCGTTTGACCCTCAGGTATCTGTAGTTTAATATAAGTGTTGCATGCATTATTCGGCAGAGCAGATTTTGGAGCTGATGAGATTTGCATTTCCTGAGTTTTTAGCCAAGAGGGACGTTACAAATAACACTCGCACTGGTAAGTCAAAATAGCAAAACATGTAAAACTGACAGAGGGAAATGTACTTCCACTTTCACCAGCCAGGATGATGAGGATTTTATCCATTCAGAAACAGAAAAAGTCTGATGCAATTGCAATTTATCAGCAGTCAAAGTGTATTTGCAATATGAAGAATGTACACAATCAAGATTATAAATATCCATCCATCCATATAGTAATACAGCTCATCCTTTGGGGGCTGCAGGGGCAGAGGTTCTCAAGAGTTTCTATGATAACACAAGAAGCAAGTGTTGCTGCTTAAAGTATCTGACATCTGCAAAATACAAGTAGATCTATAAAAAACATTAAAAAACATTCATAACAAAAACAGAAGACTTATCACATTACATGTAACCAGACATAAATAATATATATAATATGTATTGCTCATTTAGGCTTGCTTAATCAGTTCAAGGTTAAAAATTTTGCTGTAACAACAATCAGTTACACTCAGCTGTAAGGCAAAGACACCACATGATGTGGTGCCTCTCTGATGTCCATGTGGAAGGGTGCTATATGCCCACCTTGATACATTACACCCTCTCTTCCTCATGAATTCCCTTGAAGAAAAGAATACATATAATCAAATGACTTTAACTTTCCTATTTATCATAACTTTCTATACTAGAATTCAATACTTGTAATTGTTTTCTTTAGTTGTTGTCACCTTGTTGTCTCCAGACATCTTGGAAAATCAGTGTTACAATCCACCACACTGTAAAACCCGATTAGTTAATTTAACTAAAAACTAAAAAAAAAAAAAAGTTGAAACTGATTACATTAAAAAATTAATTAATATGAACTACATTTTTTAGTTAAAGAAGAAATCTTAATTAAGTACCCTGTAATCTTAAGTCGCACTAACTTACTTTGATAAGTGTAACAAACTTTTCTCATTAAATACTTATTACTAGTTATTTTGTTTTCACAGGTGTAACGTAGGCGCCTCTCTTTGTCTATACATTCAGACCGCAAGGTTGAAGACCACGTTCTTCCCTGACACCCCTCGGTCAGGAGGGTAATCCATAATTTCTATACCTTACAATAACAGTTTATGATAATACTCAAAACTCAAAAGAGCTGAACAACAGAAGAAATTCAAAATGAATTAATTATTCCACCCTGTCTCAACCAAGTTCAACACCAGGACAGCTCATACTTTTACAAACTCAATTTCAATTTCTTTCAGAATTCACAAAACAAACAAATTCTGAACACTTAACATAACAATATGCTGACTTACATTCCACAGCTTCAGGAACTTGGGAGCACAGAACAACAGCAAGTCTGACATGGGTGTCAACTTGTTCCTTGAGTGAGAGAACATAATCTTACTTCAGTCTGGATGTTAGACAACATATCCAAACAATACTATACATCACAAGAAAGAGTGACTCATGACTCTTTCTCATCTCTGAAGAGATGAGAGTTCAAACAAACATAATCCATAGTACTATTTTTTTTTTTTTTTTACAAGCACCAAGAAGTGTAACAACTCACCTTGACGTTGTAAATGCTGAAGAGCTGATCAAGAACTTTGGCTACTTTCCCTGTACGGGCAGTTTTCTTTCTGAACAAGCTCTAAAGACATAAAATGACTGTTTAATGTCTAAGTATATGTGGCCTGTACAAAATGAATAAAAAAATAAACGACAGAAAATCTTTCACATCTCAAGCATAATGGCAAATCACTGTAACTGCTTCTCAGATATGGGCTTATGCAGAGCTTTACATTAGCAAAAAATGAAAAGTTTTTATTGACTGAAATGTTCAGATACAGTCAGAGACAAGGTAATGGACCTACTGAAGACAAGTTCCTATGATGCAAATGACAGCGTTCAAGCAACTGCGCCTGTTGATCACAAGCAGCAGCTTGAGTATTGTGGTATGAACCCAACTTGAAGTTTAACGAACAAGAATACACTGAGATGGGCTTTAGATTAATTTCTGTATGTAGCATGACATATTTTGTGAAAGTGACAATCCTCGATAATCATCACTATCTTAAGAATTGTATGAGATATAAATACTCCTCTGTGCTGCAGGTGTTCTCTGTGATAGTTCCCATATTATCTACAAGTTTTGAGCTTGCTGGGTAATCGTGGGCAGAGCTACGGTCCAATATGTAACTTCCTGAGGATTAAAACGTCCATATCTTGGGAACGGTAGGTCGTAGAGACACGGGACCAAGACGGGCATGTCGGGTTAGGGGTTAGGTTATGGGGAGGAGACACCACGAGGTGTCACTGATGCACTGGCAACATGTATTCATTTATTTGATTCTTTTTACTTTTATTTCACAGGTTCTATATTGGCCTATAGAGAGGGAAGAGGTAGGTAGAAGGGTGATCAGGAGCTGGTTTGATGATGGAGGAGCAGCATGATCCAAAGAATTATAAAGGTAAGTAAAAGAGGGGGGGACATATGAGGGCAGAAAGTAATGGTTATTAAAATATGTTAATTATAATTTCTGTTTCTATTTATCTGGGTTTCGGCAGGGAAGGGAGAGCCATCAACATCATCATTAGGCTGTGTTATTTCAAACTGGGGATCACCAGTCTGTAGGTCGCCCGGGCCTGGATTGTGGACTCTTCCATGTGAAAAAAAGGATTTTTTTTATTTAGAGAGAATAAAGAAAGAAATAAATAAATGCAAGTGTATGGTTATTGAAAGGAAATGAGTTAAGGTGAAGGGAAATGTTCTTATGTATAGGTTGAGGTATATTGTTCTAAATATGTTTTTCTCTCTTTTCCCATGGTCTTGGATGAGTCAGAACAGCTGTAGGGACGAGAGTAGAGTAGGAGGTCAGGTCATAGTCCAGGGCCCAGTCAGAGATAGATGGTTAGATTTTAACCTGGAGCTCAGATTCGGGTTAGAGTTATGGGCCTAGTCAGAGTGGGATACTTAGGTTTAGGATAGGATCTGAGTAGGGGTGGGGGGTTAGGGGCTCCTGACAGAGTAGGGTGATTAGGTGTGAGGTGGAGTCCAGGTTAGGGTTAGGGGTTACAGTGTCTCTGTTGGGTCTTTTTACATTGCTGTACACAGAAAGTGGGTGTAAAATCCTGCATACTGTTTACGTTGTGTCCAAAATGCCATTTTCTCTGTTGACCCAACTGGTCAAGATCCAACTTCTCTGTACGGAAATGACCACCAGATAGCAGTATTATTCAGGTTTGTAATAAATATTCAGGCTAAAAGCAGCTGTCAAACACAGGAAGGACATCGGGAAAAAAATGGGTGAATGTGTAATGAACATGTATTCTTATGGTATGTGTGACTGTTTCAGCTGTAGCAGTATAAAATGGATTTTCCAGCAACTAGATCATATTTTAAAGTTAAAGTTAAGTTTAAAGTAACAAAGACTCCACTAGTGCTGTGTGAAGCTTAGTGAAAGTTCAGTCAGGGAGACTCTTATCTGCACATACCAGCTGAATCACTAGTTTCCTGCTATCTCTAAGCCCCACCTACCAATTCTGTTTTCATCCAGTCACAACCTGACACACCCAACTAGAGCCAATCACGTGTAAGCTAGTTTAACAGTTTTAAAACAGTTTAAAATGTTCTCTCTCTCTGCGTCAGTATTTACCAAGATGCCCCCACGTACTTGAAGAGACCTGAGGCAAGCACAACATTTATAAATCAGGGAATCTGCCGCTCCTCATCTCAGAAAAGCAATCATTTTAGTTTGCGTTCTTCTTCTTCCACACGGACCACTGCTCCTCCAGTCCCTACCACACCAGCTGCTCCAGCCGCTCCTGTCACTACAGCCGCCCCGCATTCCCCTGCTTTATGGTACTCCCCCTTTTGCTTCCTTTTGTCTGATTTAGGCTGCTCATCAGGTACAGTACACCTTGCTTCTGCAGGGGTCGGTTCCTCTGCACACCAAAGGCACAGGCCACGCCTTACTGTCCTTTGCAATCTCCTTCCTGTGCTCAAGTCTATTATTCTGTGCACAATCAATTCATTCCTCTTGATTTCTCTTCTTTCTCACACTCTTTCGTTCTCCTATTACTCTGTTCCGATTGAAATGATACTTCAGTCAGGAAGTCTATCCCACTGCACACATCATCTGAGTTTTATGAACATTTCCCATTATTGCTAAGCTTTCCCTACTCACTCATATATTCATTCAATCACCACCTTTCACAATCACCTCCAGCATCACTTGCACGAATCATGTAGCATTCCCCACTCTCATGACCTTTGACCTCTTTATTTTCAGTAGCCCCTTAATCCCTTAATTTTCCCAGCATTGCTACCACTCCTTCCTCTTTACCATACCATGGTAACTGCTTTATATGTGCAGATCTCAATTTTTGCTCCTTCCCCCATACATCTGTTTCAATGTGGTGACTACGAACTAATCAAATCCTTGGAGAAAGAATCTCTTTCTCCTAGGTGGAAAGGTCCCTGCCAGGTGCTGCTGGTCACACGAACAGCTGTGAAGGTCGAGGGAAACTCGTTGTCGACTGGTCCCCACCAGCGGGGAACCCCCGCGGCAAACGTAAGTGGGTCCTCTTCCTCACGCTGATCGGTGGCTGCCTTGGAAGCGAGCAGAGGAGTTCTGGAGATCCCAGCCTGGAGGAGAAGACAGGGATGCTGATGGCATGGATGAGAGGGAAAAGAAGGGGCGGAAATGAGGACAGTGGAAAGAGAATTTAAAAAATAAAAACTGGCCTTAAAAACATAGTTTGGATTGTGTTTTTTATTATTACAGTAATCATGATTATAACTGTGGCTACTGTCATTCAACACTGTTTAAATATTCAAGTGTAATAATAATACTGTACTGTATGATAAAGAAAACATTTTGTTTACATGACCTATGCAAAGCACGGGCAGTCATATCTTGCTGATGTCTTCAGAGCAGTCATTTGTGAGAGGAGGAAGTTGAAATGTGTTTTCATGCCACGGCCACTAGATGGCAGCAAGAGACTGCTCATTAAGCCAGGATCAGTCACTCTGACACTTGATGATCTCCACTCAAGCCTCCAGGAAAAGACAAACACATTAATGTGGCTTGGATGTGATGGCGGCCTACATCCTATGCCACACACTTGCACCTTGAGATGCATTTACAGCTACTTTGCCTTTATTCACAGAGCTCACTGTTTGTGTCAGGTACAAACGGTTCTTCATGGTTCTTTATTTTTATTCTTTGGCATGACAGTGATGCAGTCAGGACCAATGGGCTTACGCCGCTGTCCGTTGGCATCACTTTCCACTACTTTTTATGTCCAACAGAAAGCAGATCCTCCTTAGTAACGGCCATAGCAACCTAGATGTTGCTGTGTACACGCTGTCACAGACTCACCACGCCAGCTGAGAGAGAGGAGAGACGCGTCCAGTGAGGTCAAAGCTGAACAGGAATATCATTTCAAGACATTTTTTCAAGACATTTTTAGGGGCTTTTGCTAATCAACCATTCTGTTTTTTCTGTTTTTTGTTTTAAGATCACGGTTATCACAGATTTGTTGATTAAAAGCTGATTTCAGTGTAGGCCTACAAATGGAGATCAGAATGAAGATCAGAATTACTTATATGCACATGTCAAGGATTGGGAGACTACCAGGAGTCTCTCAGGGAGCCCTGTTGGCAGCTTTAACCATTAAACAGTTGAAAGTACTAAGGGTGCAGAAGACTATAAATTAGACTTGCACTTTAAAGGAATTTCTGTACTAGTTTGTTTACTGTTTTGAGAGTATGTAAAATTTAAACTATAATTTGTATGAGTGTATTAAAAACAATGCAAAGTGTGCAGGGTGGCTGAACAAAATTTATTTTTATTTTTTATCTTTTTTTTTTTTAAAGATTATTTTTTGGGGCTATTTTTGCCTTTATTTATACAGGACAGAGAAGAGAGACAGGAAACAGGGAGAGAGAGTGATAATAATAATAATAATACATTTTATTTATTAGCACCTTTATGAACACTCAAGGGCACTGTGATGTGGATTTGGGTTCAAAGTCCCAAACCACTGGGCTACGATCAGAATTCTTCAGCCTAATTCAGGTTCAGGCTCCCCAAAAAAATAATTTCTCTCATGTGTTATCTTCAAGGTCACTGTTTTTTGAGAAGCACCTGGGCTCTAAAAATAGACTCTTATCTTCTCTCCAAGGCCACTGTTTTCTGGAAAGCCCCAGTGCTTTTCTTCTGGCTGCACTCCAGCTTGCAGGGTCATGTTCAGGGCAGACCCTGTCCTCATTTGGCCTTTTCTCACACTGCTTTACTCCATTATGTTCAGGCCTGTTCTGATTGTATTTACTTTTTATTAAAACTAAGTCACCTTTATTTTTACCACATTATTTCTTAACTCTTCTTTGTTTCATTTTTTAAAAATTATATGTCTTTTTCACACAAAGTAAGCATGCTGTGAACACTAACATCTACTCACACATAACATACATACACCACATGTCTTCTTAGTATACACAGTATATACCAATAATACCATTTCCACATATTACTTCTTTAAAATCAGCTTATTGCAGTACCCTTTTAAAGGCACATCACTCTTTGCATACTGTTGACAAATTGTTACTCAACATCTCCCCCCTTTGTGACCTAAAAAGTCACACATTACTGGAGTTCGTGGTTTCTACCATGTTACTATTAACAGGGATCCGTGTACCCCAATAATGTTTCACACCTCACCACATGTCCTAGAGGGTCATGTGCAACAATAGGTCAAGTGTACACAAGGATAAATTCTAACATCTAGTTACTCTAAGGCAAACTTCAACACACAGGATTAATTATAAGTGAGACATAAAAGTAGAATACATAAAAGGTGTTTATCTTAAATGAGTGAACAACGTGATGAAAAAAGCTGGTGAAACACAGTGAGGTGATATAATGGATTTCACAAACACTTGTGAACCGATATAATTTTGTGATCAGTGCTTAGGGTAACAGTGTCCAGTGTCCATCTTATCTAGTATAAGTTCAGTGTTTAGTGTCCAGTATAAGTTCAGTGTGTAGTGTCCAGTGATCAAAGTGTTCAAAGGTGGTGTGGTGTTAGTGCGTAGGGGTATATTCGGTGTTTCTCAGCCAGCCACTGATGCAGATCTTGGTTGTACTAGCGAGCAATAGCACGGGTTTCACGTGCCTTGTAACGCTGTAACACCCGTCTGCGAAGAGCACCCAGGAGAACAATCTCCTCTGGGGTTTTAGTGGCTAGCAGGGCTCTGAAGCATTGTGCAGACATGAATGCCACAGCATCTGAATTCTCAACTAATTGAGCTGGGACATTGGGTTGAGCTGGTGTAGTCTCCCCCCGCACGGGAGCTATATGTTGTATGCCACGTTCATCTCCCGGAGGCCGCGGCTGCTGCAGTTGGGCTGGTGTGCCAGTTGGTGCAGACTGCTGAGGCTGTGTCTCCTCCTTCATCCAGTTGGTTGCAGGTGGAGGCTGTTGGTATCTGCTTGGTCCTGGTGGTGGCATAGGCACAAAAGGTGGTGGCGGTGGTGGGTATCTTGGGGAGCACAACCAGTTCCCCTGGAGCCAGGGATTTGAAGGGACCCGGTTGAGCTGGCAGTCGATGTGCACCTATAGCCCAGCTGGGTCTTGCTGCTGTCTGGACTGGCAGCCTGGGAGGACGAGGCTCTGCACGATACATGGACCTCTGTGGCACATGTGTGTTGTTCTGCCCTTCAATCCCTGGATGTTCAGCCATGCCTATCTAGGTAGAGATTATATAGAATAGTGGGATTATCACAGCAACATGACCTATGCTAGTGTCTATCTGTGTCTGAATGAAAGTACTACCGTTTTACCAACCCTAAATCCTACGTCACTGACACACACATACTGCTGTTCATAACATGCTGACTTATATTCTACCCACCCTCGGCCAAACTTCTGTAAGGCTACGTGTGTACTAAATATCAAATCTGATGCATAATATAGCGAGATTACATTCATTGTATGTTTTGTACATGAGGTTCAAACGTGACGACGTACCTGGAATCACTAAGTCATACCAATACTTCAAGGTGACTCTGGAGGTGTACAAAGTGAAATTGGACCCTATGTTACAGCTCTGTGTTGACCATGCTGTATTCTCTATGGATTGTATTCTGACTTCCAGGGGCAATGGAGGCAAACGGAAAACGGAAAACGTTTGGAGTGCACTGAATGAAATACGTATTGCACATGTGTTTTTGATTCAGCAATTGGGATTGGACCAATCATTCAAATCATTCAGTATTATCTGTAGGTTTTCATGATATTCTTTTAGCGCTCGTGGTTTATATTTACCTCGTCATGAGTATCTATTTTCTGACCCTCTGGTCCTATAGTTAGGGTTTGATGGTATCGTTAAGTGGTATTTTTACTTCTATTGCTGCCATTACCCCTGTGGTCACTGCACACTCCATCAGCTGTTCCTGCTCTATTTGATGGTCTGTATTTAGTGCATCCAGATTAACAAGTACTAATATTACTCCTAATGTTAACAAGATTAAGGTTTTCCATCTACTAGTCTTCCGCTCTTTCCCATAAATTTTTTTCCCAATTGTAGACATTGTACGGATCACACTCTGGTGGAATTGTCCCTGCTGATGTCCCCTCGTCTGGATTTGGTTCTGGATTGGGCGTGACAGCTTCATCACTGGTTTCTGTGTTACTCTCCTGACTTTGTCTGGATGGTAGTGAGCCACTACTAGTTGATCCTCTACTTTCACGTCTCTGCTTTTCAGCCAGTCTTTGTGATCGTCTCTCTCCTTGTGGTCCCTGGAACTGTCTATCTTCCAGTTGGGAGGCGTCGCCATCCCTTTCTGGTTCGTGCTGTGCCCTTGCTCTCTCTCCTGGATCTCTTGCTCTGCAGCAGTGATTTAAATGGAACCAAACTTTCTTACCCTCCACTTTCAGTGCAGTTGGGGTCGCTAGGATCACCTTAAATAGCCCCTCTCTTTGGGGTTGGTCTCACTTGCGTTTGAACACCTTTACGTAGACCCACTCGCCTGGTTCAATTCTCCTCAGCTGTTCTGGGATGTCTGCGTCTTTGTCTTCTGATACAGCTTTCACCTGCTGCCAGGCGACACGTCGCTGTTAGGGCCTTGATTTCTGCCAGCTGCGCTGAGCAAGGCTGTGAGAGTTTAGTAGCCTGTATGACAGTATAGGTATTATCTGGCAGTAACTGTATAATTGCATAACCTGCATAGTTACCTGAAGCATCTCTAAAACAGGAACCATCTACAAAAAAGGTAAGTTGTGCTGTTATAGGTTGATTATGAAAATCTTCTCGGGGCTTTAAGAACACATCTGTGACCTGAACACAGTCATGTGGTGATCCTTCTACAGGTGTCACCATACGTGTGGCAGGATTGATGGTAGTACATTGTTGAACTGTTAATTCTGGGGCTGAAAGGATTACCTCATAGCCTGTTCGTCTGGCTTGAGTTAACACAAACCTGGGTCTAGTAATGAGAGCATGTAACTGATGAGATGTGTATAACGTGGTTGGATGCCCCATTGTTATTGTAGATGCTTTTTGGAAGGCAAATGCTGCTGCAGCCAGTCCCTGATGACAGGGTGGGAAGCCTGTTTCAATGTTGTCCAATTTGGTGCTGTAATATGCAAGTGGTTGCTTACCAGTGAGAGTGTCTTGCAGCAGGACTGCGCACGTGTAACCTGCTTTTTCTGCAACATATAAGTGAAACATTTTAGTGTAGTCAGGGTTACCCAATGCTGGGGCTGTTTGCATATCTGTTTTCAGGGCTTGGAAAGCCCCTTCAGCTTCAGCTGTCCATTGTAGCTCAGCAGAGCCATTTGTTTGGCCTGCTGCACGAATTAGACCGCGCAGTGGGGCTGTTTTAATTGCATAATCACAGATCCAAGGCCGACTGAACCCCGCCATCCCCAGAAATGACAACATTTGTCCCACAGTTTGTGGTTTAGGAGCCTTTGTTATGGCTTCAATTTGTGAGGGAGCTATGGCACGTTTATTTCCACAAAGTTGTCTGCCTAAGTATTCAACCTCGGATTGGCAGAACTGTAGTTTATCTTTACTTACTTTATGTCCCCCCTTAGCTAAAGCCGTCAGGACTGAGACTGAGTCTTTTTCACACTGTGGTTTAGTGGGACTGCATATTTACAGATCATCAACGTACTGTATGACTGTACTTGTTACATCTAAGTGCTGCAGGTCATTAGCTAACACTCTGTTAAAAATTGATGGGCTTTCTACATAGCCTTGAGGAAGGCGTGTGTATGTGTATTACTGTCCCTGATATGTGAAGGCAAACAAATATTGAGAATCTGGGTGCAGAGGCACGCTGAAAAATGCAGAACATAAATCAATCACTGTGTACCAGCATGCATTAGGTGGTATGTTTGAAAGTAATGTGTGTGGATCTGGAACAATGGGTGTCTCGGCGTCTACAACAGCATTAATAGCGCGTAGGTCATGTACTAAGCGATAATCTTTGGAGTTTGGCTTTTTAATTGGGTAGATTGGCGTGTTACAGGGACTTTTAGTTGGTATTAATACTCCTGCTTCTACTAGGCCTTCAATAGTGGGTTGAAGTGGGTTACAGGGACTTTTAGTTGGTATTAATACTCCTGCTTCTACTAGGCCTTCAATAGTGGGTTTTATACCTGTAATTTGGTGGGGCTTGAGTGGATACTGTTTTTTGTAAGGTAACACAATATTAGGTTTTAACTTAATACAGAGCGGCTGCGCTGATTTTACTAGCCCTACATTTGTTTTATGCTTTGACCATACCTCTAGTGGTATCTGACGTAACAGCAGACTATGCTCTTCTGAAAGTGGTAGCTGTGTGGGAGGCCTTTGACTTAACAACACTTGTGTTGCTGTTCCCTCATCATATGTCCACAATGATATTTTAAGATATTGTTTGTTGGAGGAGGTGTGAATACGTTTGTCTGCAGTGGGCTGCCATACAGGCACCATTAATGCCTGTCCCATCATAGGGCCAAGTTCATGTGATTCATGTCTATCTTTGATCATGAGAGTAACATGAGGGGTTGAGTTGGGCACTTGGAACCACTGACGTAGCTGTGATGGGAGAATAACTGCTGCTGCTGCTCCTTGTGGCCCCACATATATGTCGTGGCATATTACAGAGAAGGTTTTGCCAGCAATCAACTGTCTCCAACATGCCTCATAGTCACTGTGTTGTTAGATTTCATCATACATAAGAGTGCAATGCAGCGGTAATTGTGGCTCTTGAGCAGGTCTCAATTCTTGATGTATTTTCTCTTTCCACAAAGTCCATTGCTGAGCCAATTCCGACTTAGCTGGCCATTGTATCCAATATACAGCAGGTTGGACCTGGATGACTGGGTTTTTGGGCTCCTCAAATTCACACACCATCATTATTTTATGGATGGGCTCAGGCAAAAAGTCCAGTGCTAGGCCTCTGTGAGTGCATGTAATGGTGGCTTTTAGTGGGCATAAGATGTCTCGTCCCAAAAGATTAATAGGTGTACTTTCTGAGTACAGCAAGGGTGCCACTATTGATTTATCAATAGGGGAATGACTTGTGATGTCCCAGGGAAGCCAACAGTCTTGATTGATAAGCCTGAGAGGGGAAGTGAGGAGCCAGCGCTTCCAATACAGGAGTAAGTGGCCCCTGTATCTACCATAAAGGTGTGCCCTTGATTTTGTATTATGACAGGAACAGTTGGTTCATCCTGTGGCTGCATTGATACAACCGGTGTCATGTACTTCCCCTGTGGCTCCTCTGGGCACCCCTATTGCCACTCCCTCACTGGTCCCATCCAAGGGTTGGTGGGACAGTCACTACGACGATGGCCTTTCTGGTTGTACCCCCAGCATAACAGTTCTCCATCTTGGTTTGCAGTCAGTGGTGTGTTTGACAGTGTACGCCTTATCTGCTGTGGAGGGAGACCTCTCCCCCTTCCTCGATACATGCCACCTCTTTGTCCTGGTTGTCCTCTGAAAGACAGTCCTCTGTTTGGCTGAGACTGGTTCACATGGACGTGAATGGGTGGCAGAGGTGCAGGTGGTGTTGGGTGCATAGGCCCTAGGGGCATCTGAGTCTGGGCTGGTGGTTGAGGCCCTGCTGGTTGCTGCTGAACAACTGTAGTGGCTTGTGGTGTTTGAGTCTGTTCTGCCAGCACCACTGGGGCTTGTATTTTGCTTTTTTCTTTCTTCTGCTTGGAATTTAAGTCATTTAACTGTAGTTGTGTGAGTTTGCTGGCCAGGTGTTTGTTCACCTCTTCTTCTCTTTGTTTTTCTTTTCTGGCATTTTCAACATGATGTATAAGTTGTTCAGCAAACAATGGCCACTCCATTTTCATCAGTCCAACCACATTGTCCAAGCGTTTTTGTACTTCCTGTGGCATAGCTTTCTTCACCATTACTTTAAAGAGGCTCTGTGTGGTGTTATTAGCGTTCCAAGCATTTCCTGTTTCTTCCCTCCATTTTGTCTGAAAGGATCGTAGGAACTTGGCTGGGCACTCATCATCTTTAAGTTTTTCTCCCTCCAACTTAGAGGGATCCATTTTTTCTGGATATTGCTTTCTCAGTTCTGTCCACACTTCATTTGCGGTGTCCATTGAATCCCACACTATCAGCTCTATTTCCTGCCACCACTAGGGGCAGATTAGCCCCATGGAAAATCTCTTCAGTGGTGTGCTTGCCTGCTGTGTACATGAGCAGTGCTTTAATGTCTCCTAGAGCCAAGGTTACACCAGCTGTGTTTTCCTCTTGTGCTGTTATCCATTTGTTTGCTCCTTCATTTAGATCTGGCAGTCTTCCAGCTATTCCAACCATGTCACAAAATGACCATGGTACATAATGAGCAGGATTCAGGCCTTTGGTCACTAATGGACACATTGTTGTCATGTCATTGTGTGAGTCATCTTGAGATTCAGTCTGTCCCAACACTTTGCCACTTCTCAGTCTCATGTTATTTTGATAATCATTGAGGTTTTGTGTCTGACCTCTGGGATGCTCTGTCAGTCCTGTGAGAGACTGTTGTATATCATCCAGCCGTTGGCAAAAATCCTCTAATTTCTCTTTTGTTGTCATGGTTCCTGTCAGCTCCATGCTTATCTGTTGTGAGCGTGTCATATCTGCCAATGTACGTTGTGCAGTATCTTTTACCTTTAATTGGGTTTGGTGTTGTTGAAGCTCATCTTTTTCTTTTTGTAGGTCATACAATGTTTTCAGGTCTTTCATTAATCCTGTATTGAGATTCTCCCAGTCAGCTCCACTTGTTGATCGGGCTCTCTGTAGGGGTAGTTGCTCCCACCCCTCCACCAGAGAGAGGTCATCTGTCTCCTTAGGTGTGCTGTGCCATAAACTGTTGCCAGAGAGTCTCCCACATTGTTCTCTGACTCCCCCTGGGTCACTCTTCCGTGTTTGCCACCTGTCCTGCAACAGCTGATACTGCTTTCTGTTTGATGATGTTGGTGTATTCTCCAGTTGTCGATACCGTTCTTTGTCTTCCTCTATGGAAGTCCTCCTTCGTACAACTTGGCGATAATCCTTTTTGTCTCTATATTCCTCTTCAGATTCTTCACTTGAACACATACTCTTCGTACGTTGTTCTCCTCTTTCAGCGTGTGTGCTCTTTGCATCATTCTGCTCTGTGCACATGTTGTTTACTTTATCATTGTGTGTCATCTCCTTTTCTTTGGCTGGAGTGTTCCAGTTTATTGTGAATCTTCCCATCACCTCACCATTCACACTCTTTGCTTCCCTTACTGGATACAGTCCAGCTGGCTCGGATGTTACATGGGGTGAATACTGTAATGGAGCAGTGGGCTCGACCTGTGGCTTCTCTTCATTCTTCTTATCATTCTTGGCTAATGTTGGCATTTGCTTCACTTCTAGTAAGTGTTTTCTTGCTGTTTCTCTGAACCACCTGAGCACTTCTCTTTCTCTGGCACGTTTCCCTTCTCTCAGGTCACTTGTGTCTTTTGCTTTGTAATGCTTAATGTTGGCCTCCACTTCACTGCAGCATGCAGCTTTAAAGGTTACTTCTAGTGGCCACTGTAGGTTGCCTGATGTACGTTTGTGCCACTTTTTCATGCAGAGTCTGATTTGCTTGGCATGGTCTGGCTGTTGTCTTATCACTAATTCCACTGGAGTTAGCAGTCCCTCTTTTTTACTCATTTTTACCCCCATGAATCCTTGTTTTGCACTCTCTTCCTGTCTGGAGATTTCTGGCTCTCCCTCTTCTCTAGTTTGTATTAACACTAGTATTTTACCTGCAGTTACTGCTTGTTTTAATACTGGTATTTGGATTGTATCTTCAGTCCTGTCCTCGGCTGGAGTTCTAGT
Organism: Lates calcarifer; assembly: GCF_001640805.2. Taxonomy (NCBI): domain Eukaryota; kingdom Metazoa; phylum Chordata; class Actinopteri; family Centropomidae; genus Lates; species Lates calcarifer. The sequence continues at coordinate 17,767 of NW_026116739.1, forward strand.
GATATATCCAAATTTCCCTGTGTGCCACTCCACTCTTCTGGGGATAATGGTGATACTCAGCCGTGGATATGCTGCCCCTCTATTTATTCCTGCTATAGTTAAACCTTCAGGGATTCCTAAGAAGGGATGCAAAGGGAGTGTAGCAACTTCTGTTGGACGATTATAAAGCTGCTCTAGTATTAAAGCCAAAGTTTTGGGAACCCACAATTTACTTATCATGCTCTCCCATGGTATTAAAGAAAATTCTTCTTTTGTTTGAGCTAAGTTTACAATGTCAGTGATTTGCCACAATTTCTGACTAATCTCTTGTTCTGTTTGCCAATGTTCTATGCCTTCTTTATCATAATACGTTTGTTCCAGCCAAAAATGTGTTCTGATGCCCCGAGTCTCTTTATCCCCTCGATTGTCAATGTGATCAGGGGTTAAGATTTTGTCTTCATCATTATTCTCCTCTCTCTGTTCTTCCATTCACTTTTTATACACTCTTTTTTTTTTTATCTATTAGTTAATTTATTAATTAATTACTTTATTTTATCTCTCTTACTTATTTATTAACTTAGCTACTTTATCTTATCTATTAATTAATTAATCAATTCATCAAGTACTTTATTTTATCTATTTTAATTTTATTAGCTTATTTATTTTATCTTACCTATTTGTTTACTACTTAATTAATGACTTTATTTTATCTGATTATTTAGTCATTTGTTAATTTGTTTATTTTACCTTACTTAGATATTTACTATGTTGTCTATGTATTTATCTATGTTATCTTATCTACTTATTTATTAATTAACTACTTAAAAAAAATCTAATTATTTATTACTTAATTTGTTTATCTATTTTAATTATTTATTAATTTATTTATTTTGTCTTATTTATTTGTCTACTACAAATTGCCAGTTAAATCTTCCCACAAGAGTTAAAATTCCTAGGATTATGTGTCCTATTGTTGTTTGCTTCAATATTTGTTGTAAATTCTCTATTTTAAAACTTTTAGTCACTTATCTGCCCCTCTCTCTGGGCAGAAAAGTCTCCCTTCACCTGTCTGCTCTGCTCCTGTGTGAGTGTGTGTGTCTGCTCTGCTCCTACGTAAGTGTGTGTGTCTCTGGTACTTTCCTTCTGTGTGTGTGTGTGTGTGAGTGCAGATGTGCGTGGGTGGGTTTCAAGGCCCCACTGCTCTTACTCTCCCCCTCCCTTCTCCTGTCTCCTATACTCTGTGTTTCTCTGCTCTTCTATTTTTTTCTACTCTCTCCCTCCTATAGTTGTTCTTCTGTTTTTTTGTTCTTTATCTGGCCAGGTTTTCTTACGCATGCAGTTTCTCTACTCCTATCGCTCCCCTAGCGATATTGTGCACTTTTCTCGCTTTCCCTAAGCGATTCTGCCACTCTCCTGGTGGCTGCTGCCTCTCCCGAGGCAGTGCGTGCTATAGTTGGTAATTTGCCCGTGCAGACCTTTTTTCTATACATTAAGAAAAAAGCGGTAGCCACAAATACCAAACATATAAGTACTTATCTGGTCATCTACCCGTACAGACCTCCACTCTCGGAGCGGTAGCCGCAGATGCCAATCTCTTTAACACTAGACATACATAAAAGACAATTGTGCCTTGTTTGGCTTGATATAGTAGTATTACACAGTATTCCCTGTCCCATACAATTTTCACTCTATTAAGTCTTCAAATCCACTTCCTCGACATTGAAAGACTTTATTTGGGATTTTTGCTCTGTTCTTATTAGCTCACCTTTAAATACACTTCCTCCAACATTAAAGGTTTTGTAACTCCTTCTATAATCAGAGGTAATGCTCTGGTGTTTCTAGCCTTCTCTGTTCAGAGGTAATGCTCTGGTGTTTCTAGCCTTCTCTGTACAATGTAAGCCAAACTAGTCCTCCAGCAAAAATCAACTTTGCCACAAGCCAACATGCAATACACACATTCAAAATCAGCTGCTCACACTCATTCATACTGTCCACACCATGGTTCTGCTGAGACATTGGCACTGACACAGACAGACAGTTACGTAACACACACACACACAGCTGCCTTTTTCACTCCCAGTTCTTATCTCCCTTGGTTTTAGAATTTAGTGTGGGTTAGGTTCAAGAGAGGCGAGTCTAAAAAGTAGGAGGCTTACCCCACTAACCTGGGCGGACACATCCTGCACTCAGACACCCTTAGAATTAGGAGGGAAAAAAAAGGCTCTGCTTACCTTTAAATTTGGTGGGCCCGTGGGTCTGAGGAGCAGGGTGCGGCCGCCTCCGGCTGTTGGGGTCCTCCAGACTCAGTTCCTCTCCTGGCTGGCTCGCCAATGAAATGATGTGGATTTGGGTTCAAAGTCCCAAACCACTGGGCTACGATCAGAATTCTTCAGCCTGATTCAGGTGTCCAAAAATGATCAGGAGTCGGCAGTGTCCAAGACAGCAGAGTTTATTTGTCGACAAAGAAACCCGGGAACCGATCACAGTGCATACATGATACATCAGAAATGCTCTAAAACAGTACTGGCTTTGTCCCTTTTTTTATACATTTCTGACAGTGACTTTCCACGCCTCTCAGGTCATTTTACTGGTCTAACCAATTACACCACTAAACCATTGGTTCATTTAGATGTCTATCTTGGGGCTCCCCAAAAAAATAATTTCTCTCACGTGTTATCTTCAAGGTCACTGTTTTTTTGAGAAGCACCTGGGCTCTAAAAATAGACTCTTATCTTCTCTTCAAGGCCACTGTTTTCTGGAAAGCCCCAGTGCTTTTCTTCTGGCTGCACTCCAGCTTACAGGGTCGTGTTCAGGGCAGACTCTGTCCTCATTTGGCCTTTTCTCACACTGCTTTACTTCATTATGTTCTGGCCTGTTCTGATTGTATTTACTTTTTATTAAAACTAAGTCACCTTTATTTTTACCACATTATTTCTTAACTCTTCCTTGTTTCATTTTTTAAAATTATATGTCTTTTTCACTCAAAGCAAGCATGCAGTGAACACTAACATCTACTCACACATAACATACATACTCATGTATGTTATGTCTTCTTTGAACAGTATATACCAATAATACCATTTCCACATATTACTCCTTTAAAACCAGCTTAATGCAGTACTCTCACTTTTAAAGGCACTTCACTCTTTGCATAGCTGTTGACAAATTATACAACATTCCCCCCTTTGTGACCTAAAAAGTCACACATTATTGGAGTTCGTGGTTTCTACCATGTTACTATTAACAGGGATTGGTGTACCCAAACAATGTTTCTTAATTACACACGTCGCCACATGTTCTGGACGGTCCTGTGCTACAATAGGTCAATGGTACACAAGGATAGACTCAAACATCTAGTTACTGTAAGGCAAACACACAGGATTAATTATAAGTGAGACTTAAACTTGAATACATAGAAGGTGATTATCATAGATGAGTGAACAAGGCGATGAAAACAAATGGTGAAATACAGTGAAGTTATATAATGGATTTCACAAACACTTGTGAACTAATATACCTTTGTGATCAATGCTCAGTGTAACAGTGTCCAGCGTCCATCTTGCCTAGTATAAGTTCAGCGTTTAGTGTCCAGTGATCAAAGTGTTCAAAGGTGGTGAGGTGTTAGTGAGTAGAGGTATATTCTTTTTATGGGCTTGGATCAGGGCTTGTAGGGGAAAGGTTGAGATCAACTGAGAGGGGCGACAGCCTTATTGGTGACACTGGGGTCCTCAACTCAACTAATTGAGTGAGGAGTCGAATCTTCTCTTGTACAAGAGCATTCCTCTCTTGCAAGATCCGGTCGCAATCCTGGCGGAGAAGCTCAGCCTCCTCCTGGAGACTATCCTTAGCCTGCACAAGGCGGTGTTTCTCAGCCAGCCACTGCTGTAGATCTTGATTGTACTGGCGAGCAATAGCACGGGTTTCACATGCCTTGTAACACTGTATCACTTGCCTGCGGTGAGCACGCAGGAACACAACCTCCTCTGGGGTTTTAGTGGCTAGCAGGGCTCTGAAGCATTGTGCAGACATGAATGCCACAACATCTGGATTCTCAGCTAATTGAGCTGGGACATTTGGTTTAGCTGGTGCAGTCTCCCTCCTCCTGGGAGCTACATGTTGTATCTCACGTTCATCTCCCGGAGGCAGCGGCTGCTGCGGTTGGGCTGGTGTGCCAGTTGGTGCAGACTGCTGAGGCTGTGTCTCCTCCTTCACCCAGTTGGTTGCCGGTGGAGGCTGTTGGTAACTGCTCGGTCCTGGTGGTGGAATAGGCACAAAAGGTGGTGGTGGTGGGGGGTATCTTAGGGGGCATATCCAGTTCCCCCGGAGACAGGGATTGGAGGAATCTGGTTGGACTAGCAGTTGATGTGCACCTATAGCCCAGCTGGGTCCTGCTGCGGGCAGGACTGGCAGCCTGGGAGGACAAGGCTCCGCACAGACCATGGGCCCCTGTGGCACATGCATGTTGTTCTGCCCTTCAGCAACCTGACCTGTGCTAGTGTCCTTTTATCTGTGTCTGAGTGAAAATACTATTGTTTTACCAACCCTGAACCCTGTATCACTGACACACGTACTGCTGTTTATAACATGCTGACTTATATTCTACCCACTCTCGGCCAAACTTGTGTAAGGCTATGTGTGTACTAAATATCAAATCTGATGCATAATATAGTGAGATTACATTTATTGTATATTTTGTGCATAAGGGCAAATGTGAAAACGTGCCTGGAGTCACTAAATCATACCAATACTTCAAGGTGACTCTGGAGGTGTGCAAAGTAAAATTGGACCCTATGTTATAGCTCTGTGTTGACCATGCTGCATTCTCATGCTGGAGTCATTCATGCTGGAGTGCACTGAATGAAATACGTATTGCACATGTGTTTTTGATTCAGCAATTGGATATTGGACCAAACGGGAAATCATTCAGTATCGTCTGTAGATTTTCATGATATTCTTTTAGCGCTCGTGGTTTATATTTACCTCATCGTCATTTACAATTTATTCGTGTTAGATCTTCCATTGATATTTTATTATGGTTCAAATATCAGGGCTATGTCATATTCATAGGTGTGTTCTACCTCTGCCATGTCATTTTCATAGGGATGTTCTATCTCGTCTATGTCCCTTGGTAGTTCCACATCATACGTGTTTAAGATTTGGAGAGGAAACTGCCCTGAAACCAATTTTGATGCCTTTTTTACCATTACTGAGATCAGCGGGAGAACACAGCACATGACAACAGCTACAATCAACAGAAATCCTCCCAGTATCATGCCGATTATTTGTAAGATTTTGTGCCAGGACAAGTTACCAAGCCATTCCCACAATTGTGCAAGAGCTTGAGTTTTGGTGTTCCAGTTTGAGCTGGTCACATGCTCATCTCTTAGAGTTTTTAAATTAGCTAACAAGGTTGCCATCCTCTCCAGTTACCATTGGTAACAGCAGTCATCACCGAAATAACTACAGACACTATGTTCTTCAGCCATTATTCTATCTAGGACAAACCTATTTTGCAAAGTCATCTGAGTAGTTGCATGTAGTTGTGAGCTCATTTCCTCCAAAGCAGAAAAGGTCCAATTAAGGAATCGTTGTTGATTATACCAAAAAAAGTTTATCCATCTACTGTTGCGAGCTACATATTGTGCATTTATTGTAGACCCAAGTATTGGTATCCATCCTGTCCCTTGTCCTGATTTAATCCACTCTTCTCCTATTGCCAGATGTTCATTGGATACACCGATCGATTCCTGATTCCATGCTATGTATATGTTATCATCTATCATGTTTGGCTTCAACGTACGCTTTGGTTTAGTAAGGCTCCGAGCTCTTCTCTTTCGACCTATTTTGTCTCTCCTATTTATTTGATCATGGCTTGCAGCTGGTTGTCTTCGTCCTCCGGTTTGATCACTAATTACTGTGAGTTGTCCTGTGATCATGACAGGTGCACATATCCCTGTCCAGTTTTGTGGTAATGTAATTTTAACCTGTTGATTGTCATTACATAACCAGAACACATCTGCTATTGGTCTTGTACCATTACTGAACGAGGGAAAGAGGAATTTAGTGCGCGAGTGTTATTTTCTCTTAAGTACAAAGTATCTCCTCTCTCTCCCCCATAGGAGATGTTCACATCGTATGGTTTTACCCCATACACTAAACATCAAATACGACTTGGCTCTCTTCTCCTTTTTTTTTCCTGTTTTGGTCTTATTTATTGCTGTTACTGCTGTAATCTCCTTGGTATTCGTAACCATTGGTAATCAAGTTGCAAACCATATTCGGATGTCTCATTTATAGTTATTCCAAATCCACTAGTATTAGCTTTCACCATCCATGATCTGATAATTGTAAGTTAGAGAGTTGTTCCTTCAACTGGTCAACGAGCCTTTTTAGTGTATTTGCTGGTCTATCTCCCTTTGCTATGCAAAAGCGATGTATCACATCATCTGACACTAGTAAGTAGAGGGATCAAGGACTCTGGGGAGTTCTTTTGGGGCAAATTGTTGTGTTTTTTGTCCAATTACCGTGAAATTTGCTTTCCCAGCTCGCCATTACTGCTGCACAATAAGCAAAGCATTTTGTTCAGTCTTTACACTGTTTTACTTCTAAGATTGGCATTATTTTAGGTACTCTTTTGGGATTATGGCAGGTAATACATGCTTTGTCACCATTTTTCCTTCCATTGCTGCCATTACCCCTGTGGCTACTGCACACTCCATCAGCTGTTTCTGCTCTTTTATGGTCTGTATTTAGTGCATCCAGATTAAGATTAAGTACTAATATTATTCCTAATGTTAACAAGATTAAGGTTTTCCATCTATTAGTCTTCCGTTCTTTCCCATAAGTTTTTCTCCCAATGGTAGACATTGTACGGATCACACTCTGATGGAATTGTCCCTGCTGATGTCCCTTCACCTGGATCTGGTTCTGGATTGGGCGTAACAGCTTCATCACTGGTTTCTGTGTTACTCTCCTGACTTTGTCTGGATGGTAACGAGCCACTACTAGTTGATCCTCTACTTTCACCTCTCTGCCTTTCAGCCAGTCTTTGTGATCATCTCTCTCCTTGTGGTCCCTGGAACTGTCTATCTCTCCCATGGGGAGGTGTTGCCGTCCCCTGGGTGTTGGCTATCTTCCAGCTGGGAGGTGTCGCCGTCCCTTTCTGGTTTGTGCTGCGCCCCTGCTCTCTCTCCTGGATCTCTTGCTCTGCAGCAGTGATTTAAATGGAACCAAACTTTCTTACCCTCTACTTTCAGTGCAGTTGGAGTTGCTAGGATCACCTTAAAGGGCCCTTCTTTTCGGGGTTGATCCCACTTGTGTTTGAACACCTTTACATAGACCCACTCGCCTGGTTCAATTCTGCTTAGCTGCTCTGGTATGTCTGCGTCTTTGTCCTCTGATACAGCTTTCACCTGTTGAAACACAGCTTTATGTATTTGCGTTAAGTGTCGCAGATAGCAAGTTAGTTCTTTTTCACACTGCTCTAGCGGTGGTCCCTCATATGGCCCTCTAAGATAGGGAACCGGCATTGGTCTCCCTGTGAGCATTTTGTGAGGTGTTAGGTGTGTTAGTCGGTTAGCTTGTGATCGCATAGACATCAAAGCCAACGGTAATGCATCTACCCAATTGATCTTAAATTGACTATTTGCCCTTATTTTTGCAAGCTTTGCTTTTAATGTTCCATTTGCTTGTTCTACTGCTCCCTGAGATTGTGGATGATAGACACATCCAAATTTCTGTTTGATCCCTAACATTTTAGAGCTATTTTTATTGTGTCAGCTACGAAGGCTGGACCATTATCTGAACTGAAAATTTCTTTACACAGGAATTTGGCTGTTGATCTGCAATCTGGGCCTTTTGTTGGGATGGCCTCTATCCATCTACTGAATCTGTCAATTACCACTAAAATATACCTAAATCCTTTTATTTGCTCTGTCATAACTATGAAATCCATCATGAGATGTCGAAATGGACCTTCTGGTGGTGGAATGTGTGCAATTGGTGCTGAAAATGCTTTCCTCACATTGTGATGTGCACACATATCATGTTCTTGTCATGTTCTATCTACTGTTCTTGCCATAAATGGAGTCCACCAAACAGTCTGAAGTTTCTGTAGAATCTCCCCCCTTGCGCAATGGTCAGGACCATGCACATCACGAATTGTGATGTTTAACAATGCTTGTGGGAGAACAAAATGTCCATGTGCGCTATGCCATAGACCATTTTGAGGTCCGTCTTGAGTGACTCTGATGGCTCCTCTCTTGAGCCATACAGACTGTTCGTATGGACCTGCATGTTGTTGTGCTGCTATTAATGATGCTAAGTTTGTGAGAGGTTCACAGTCTTCAGCTACTAATAGAGGTCCTACATAAGTTGCTGTTGCTACTTGTTTTCTTCGTCTGCTAAGTTATTGCCTTTTAGCTATTAGAGACTCTATTTTCTGATGAGCCATGCATTAAATAATAGCTAATGCTGTTGGAAGGTGACACAAGGATGGCTTCTCCATGTGTCACTGGAGAGCCGTCTGCTCTTACAAAGCCTCTTTGTTTCCAAATGATGCCATGCACATGGCAGACTGCATAATTTGTGTAGACATTCAGAGTCTTACCTGCTGCCAAGCGACATGCCACCATTAGGGCCTTGATTTCTGCAAGCTGTGCTGAACAAGGCTGTGGAAGTTTAGTAGCCTGTACGACAGTATAGGTGTTGTCTGGCAATAACTGTATAATTGCATAACCTGCATGGTTACCTGAAGCATCTCTAAAACAGGAGCATCTACAAAAAAGGTAAGTTGTGCTGTTATAGGTTGATTGTACAAATCTTCTCGGGGCTTTAAGAACACAGCCTTGTGGTGATCCTTCTATAGGTGTCACCATACGTGTGGTAGGATTGATAGTAGTACATCGTTGAACTGTCAATTCTGGGGCTGAGAGGATTACCTCACAGCCTGTTCGTCTACCTTGAGTTAACACAAACCTGGGGCTAGTAATGAGAGCATGTAACTGATGAGATGTGTATAATGTGGTTGGATGCCCCATTGTTATTGTTGATGCTTTTTGGAAGGCAAAGGCCGCTGCAGCCAGTCCCTAATAACAGGGTGGGGTCTGTTTCAATGTTATCCAATTTAGTGCTGTAATATGCAAGTGGTTGCTTACCAGTGAGAGTGTCTTGCATCAGGACAGTGCATGTGTAACCTGCTTTTTCTGCAACGTATAAGTGAAACATTTTAGTATAGTCAGGGTTACCCAGCGCTGGGGCTGTTTGCATATCTGTTTTCAGGGCTTGGAAAGCACCCTCAGCTTCAGCTGTCCATTGTAGTTCAGCAGAGCCATTTGTTTGTCCTGCTGCACGAATTAGACCACGTAGTGGGGCTGTCATAATTGCATAATCACAGATCCAAGGCCGACTGAACCCCGCCATCCCCAGAAAAGACAACATTTTATTTCCACAAAGCTGTCTGCCTAAATACTCAACCTCAGACTGGCAGAACTGTAGTTTATCTTTACTCACTTTATGTTCCCTCTTAGCTAAAGCCGTCAGGACTGAGACTGAATCTTTTTCACACTTTTAGTGGGACTGCATATTAACAGATCATCAACATACTGTATGACTGTACTTGTTACATATATGTGCTGCAGGTCATTAGCTAACACTTTGTTAAAGATTGATGGACTTTCAACATAGCCTTGAGGAATGCATGTGTATGTGTATTGCTGTCTCTGATATGTGAAGGCAAACAAATACTGAGAATCTGGGTGCAGAGGCACGCTGAAAAATGCTGAACATAAATCAATCACTGTGTACCGGCATGCATCAGGTGGTATGTTTGAAAGTAATGTGTGTGGATCTGGAACAACAGGTGTCAACAGTATTAATACTCCTGCTTCTACTAGGCCTTCAATGGTGGGTTTTATACCTGTAATTTGGTGGGGTTTGAGTGGATACTGTTTTTGTAAGGTAACACAATGCTAGGTTTTAACTTAATACAGAGCGGCTGCGCTGATTTTACTAGCCTTGTTTTTACCCTATGTTTTATGTTTTGACCATACCTCTAGTGGTATCTGACATATCAGCACTGTGCACTTCTGAAAGTGGTAGCTGTGTGATTGTCTCATCATAAGTCCACAGTGATATTTTAAGATATTGTTTGTTGGAAGAGGTGTGAATCTGTTTGTCTGCAGTAGGCTGCCATACTGGCACCATTAGTGCCTGTTCCATCATAGGGCCGAGTTCATGTGACTCGTGTCCGTCTGTTATCATGAGAGTGACATGAGGGGTAGAGTTAGGCACTTGGAACCACTGACGTAGCTGTGATGGGAAAATAACTACTGTTGCTGCTCCCTGTGGCCCCACATATATGTCGTGGCATATTACAGAGAAGGTTTTGCCAGCAATTAACTGCCTCCAACATGCCTCATAGTCACTGTGTTGTTGGGTTTCATCATACATATAAGTGCAATGCAGCAGTAATTGTGGCTCTTGGGCAGGCCTCAATTCTTGATGTGTCTTCTCTTTCCATGAAGTCCATTGTTGAGTCAATTCTGATTTAGGTGGCCATTGTATCCAATATATGGCAGGTTGAACCTGGATGAATGGGTTTTTGGGCTCCTCAAGTTCACGCACTGTCATTATTTTATGGATGGGCTCAGGCAAAAAGTCCAATGCTAGGCCTCTGTGAGTGCATGTAATGGTTACCTTTAGTGGACATAGGATGTCTTGTCCCAGAAGATTAATAGGTGTACTTTCTGAGTACAACAAGGGTGCCACTATCGATTTATCAGCTATCAGCATATGCACTGGTTGTGTTAGGGGAATAACTTGTGATGCCCCAGAGAAGCCAACCATTTTGATGGATAAGCCTGAGAGGGGAAGTGTGGACCCAGCTCTTCCAATACAGGAGTAAGTGGCCCCTGTATCTACCATAAAGGTGTGCTCTTGATTTTGTATTATGACAGGAACAGTTGGTTCATCCTGTGGCTGCACTGATACAACCGGTGTCATGTACTTCCCCTGTGGCTCCTCTGGGCACCCCTATTGCCACTCCCTCACTGGTCCCATCCAAGGGTTGGTGGGACAGTCACAACTACGGTGGTCTCTCTGATTGCATCCCCAGCACAACTGCTCTTCATCTTGGTTCGCATTCAGTGGTGTGTTTGACTGTGTACGCCTTATCTGCTGTGGAGGGAAACCTCTCCCCCTTCCTCAATACATGCCACTTCTTTGTCCTGGTTGTCATCTGAAAGACGGTCCCCTGTTTGGCTGGGACTGGTTCACATGGACGTGAATGGGTGGCAGAGGTGCAGGTGGTGTTGGGTGTGCAGGCCCTGAAGGTGTCATTCAATTGTAACTGTGTGAGTTTGCTGGCCAGATGTTTGTTCATCTCTTCCTCGCTTTGCTTCTCTTTTCTAGTATTTTCAACATGATGTATGAGATGTTCAGCAAACAAATGCCATTCCATTTTCATCAGTCCAACCACATTGTCCAGGCGTTTTTGTACTTCCTGTGGCATAGCTTCTTCACCATTACTTTAAAGAGGCTCTGTGTGGTGTTGTTAGCATTCCATGCACTTCCTGTTTCCTCCCTCCATTTTGTTTGAAAAGATCGCAGGAACTTAGCTGGGCACTCTAATTTAGAAGGGTCCATTTTTTTCTGGATATTGCTTCCTCAGTTCTGTCCATACATCATTACGGTGGCCATTGAATCATGGCCATCATTCCAAAAATTCTCTTAATAAAATTAATAAAACATACTAAATATACAGATTCATGCTTCATAAAAAATGAAGCATCTAGGATAAAAAGGGAGAGACATTAAGAAAGAGCCCTATTAGATCTGTTCCTTTCCCTATTATTAAAATGTATGTAATTTATTGTATACGTGTTTTACAGCTTAAAAGGGGTCTATGGAAATAAGAGGGTTTTAGTCTACTGTTAGGAAATGCCTTGGCTTGGCATTGGAACCTGCAGAAAAGTTCATTAATGAACAAACGTTAGAAAGATAAAATAATGAAAGGGGAGAAAGAGAGACACTCAAAAATCCCAGTATGCTTTGAATGCAAGACATAATTAAAGCTGCGAGCAGCGTTGAACGGGCCCTCGCACCCCGCGCCCGTCGGGGGAGTGGCGACCGCGGGACCCCGGCAATGCCGGGGTCAATGCAGGTCGTAGGTCATACGCTGGCGTAACAATTCCCACTTCCGAGATGTACCGAAGCGTCCCCACCGCATAATATTCCCAGCACTGCGTTTCACTATGGAGACGCTGTTCTTCGGGTGATAAGCCTCTCCCCTCTTCCTCCAAACACAAGCAGTGTCTCTATGGCCAAAGAGCTCTAGTTTTGTCTCATCTGACCAAAGGACATGCTTTCAGTATGCATAATCTTTCTCCAGGTTGTCCTTGACACACTTCAGTCTGGCTTGAAGGTGTCTCTTCTGCTGAAGTGGAGTTCTTCTTGGTCTGCAAGCTCACAGTCCGTTCCTGTGCAGAGCTCTAATAATTGCCTGCTTTGAGGCTACAATTCCTGATTATGGGGTCTTTAGACAGGTCTCTCACTGGTTTTCTTTCCAGGGTCATTGAAATCCAAACCTATCAGTCCGGCTCAGGCTGTTACTGGTTTTTTAATTTATAATTTTGCAAAAGAATAAATTCAGGAGACGAGAAGAATTGAATTATATATTAAGTACAACTAAATATTGTTTCTAGAACAGCAACAGTAAAATCACAGTAAACTCAATATCTCGCTGGACAGAAATCTAAAATGTTGGTGGCTTGTTTGTCTAAGAGAGTGAAGTTTACAGCAATTTGCGAAATTTGGAGATTAGTGACAAACTAACCAGTTAGACTACATACACTCAAAAAAGTGAATGAGGCGGGTTGTGCACTGTATATTATTTTTATGTTTTCAGTTTACTTAAAATACATGTTTTTGTTGAGTTGAAATATTTTTTTCTAATAAAGTCCATGTAATTGTGCCTTTCGTTATGTGTACAAAATAATTATGTGTTGGTTAATCACAAACCATTTAATCTAAGTGAATTATGATTGAAATACTTATTTCACCCGGAGGGTGGCAGTAAGAAGAAGATTCAAATGATTCAGACTACGCATGCACAAACTGGCAAAAATCTGGCGGGGAAGTTGCCAACGGTTCGTCTTGAGACTTGAGAGAGGTAGGAGGACATTTTCATCCATACTTATTGTAGTATTTTCATATTGAGCATGATTTAATTATGTGTATATGATACAATACTTATTCTAAATTTCCGAAGTCCGAAGTGTTCGTGATTCAGAGAGCAGTAGACACCATAACGCTACTTAACGTTAGGTCGGTCTGCTTTTATCCCGCCGAACCCCCCCCCCCCAACACACACACACACACACACACACACACACACACACAGAGAAAGCGGTGACCACGCTTTTCTATATTAGCTTAACCAGGGAAATGTGGTTTGGTGAGTAATTTTACTGTCGTGTTCTATCCTTTATCACGCTTTACGGTATGCTTTTTGTCAAGAGTTTTTACCACAAATGGTGCCACCATACTATTTATACGGTCATGCATTTTGATAACTGTGATAGGCTATTGAAATCGGACTCTGCGACTCTGGCGGATCAATTATTATTATTAAGTAGGAAAAGTAGGTTTAAAGGAAATGTATCTCTTGTAGGACCCTGTACAAAGCACACCAATAATTAATCTGTTAACATATTTATATATATTTTTTCTCTTTCTCTCTTTTTGTAATAATCATGTTGCAATATTTCAGGTCCTGATGAGAGAGTGAGTCCTGATTTATGCTTCCTCCTGTCTGCCCTGTACTCGTAACAGGTATGATCACAACTAGCTACTTTAATTACTGTGAATTGAGTTGCCAGTATTTTTATGTTAAACATTTATTAGGTGACAGATTAATTCTCTTGCTCTCGTTCTGAATATGTGTTTTTGTTTTTTAGATTTCTATTTCTCTTTAAAACATGTAACGACCTACATTAATTTATGGATCCTGTTAACATGATGAATTTCAGATCCTGGGTGTGATAGCTGTTTCCTAACTCCACTCCACTGATTTGGTGTAGACGGCACTGCTGAGCTTGCCTGTGGTATGTTAACAGTTAGACTTTTCTTTCTTAAAAATGTTTTACAAATTAAGTTTACTTTACCAATATATCCTTTGTGTTTTTTGTCTGTTTTTTGCCCCCCTCCCAGATTTGAATGTGGCAGTGTAAAGGTTGCAGTTCAAAGACCTCAACTAGAGGCCAGTTGCTTAAACATTACAGATTAAAACATCCCCATTATGGGCGCAGGCACCCATATCCTTGTCCATATAGTAGTTGTCCATGTACATCTAAGTCATGGAATGCGCTCAGGTCACATTTGTGTAGAGTCCATACTAGAGAAACATCACGGCAAACATTGACATCGGCGACATTCAGCTGTCGTGTTTGTGGGTTCTCTGAAGTTGCCTCTGAAAAGGAGTATTTCACTCATATAAATTTGCATCTCAAAGCCAATGAAACAGTCCCCTGTATGTTCAAGGGTTGTACATTTAGGACAAATATTTATGGGACATTTAAATCACATAGAAATAGAAAGCACCTTGGTTATTCTTACAGTGACTTTAAACCTGGAATAGTTACAGAAAGAGACAGTTTTGAAAGCTCAAGTGTTTCAGGTGAACATGGAGACAATGAAGAATCAGAAGAAGCCCAGCTTGAAGTGCAGTCTAGTTTTCAGAGAGACTGCTCAGAAAATCTTGAGAAGATGATAGAAGAGAAACTTGCAGCAGTGTTGCTTAAGCTGGAAAACATACTCCATGTTCCCAGTAATGCAGTTGATGAGCTTTTACAGGACTTGCACTTCCTAATGAGTTCTGCATCCCAGACTACATTAAATGCCATTATTTCAGATTTTTGTACTAAGCATAATCTTGCTCTTGATGCAAAAGAAACTGAGGAATTGACCTCTGCCTTCTGTCTTGCTAATCCCTTGACCAAAGCAATTGGAGATCAGGGCCCACTTAGCACTGCTTTTAAGCGGAAACAGTATTTCAAAGACAAGTTCCAAGTAGTTGAACCCGTTGAATATGTTTTGGATAAGGAGCGCAACCATACCTACCAATATGTGCCATTATTGCAGTCATTGCAGCAGCTCCTTAGCAAAGATGGTATAGTTGATGATGTAGTAGAAAACTACAGTGCTCACCAAAATGAAACTGCACAAGAAGAATACAGGTCATTTCGGGATGGAGAGTTTTTCAAACAAAATGAGTTCCTGTCTTCAGGGGAATTGAGAATAAGTGTGACCCTCTATATTGATGAGTTTGAAGTGTGCAACCCTCTGGGCACTTCCAGAAAGAAGCATAAACTTTGCGCAATGTACTGGATTTTGAGCAACTTACCCCCAGGCCAGCACTCCTCTTTGTCATCCATCTACTTGGCAGTATTGTGTAAAAGTAACTATATCAAGGAATATGGATATGGAAAAGTGCTTGAACCTCTTTTGCGTGATCTGGTTGTCTTGGAAGAGCATGGCGTGTTTGTCCCACAGATTGGAAAAAATATTAAAGGCACAGTACAATGTGTAGCTGCAGACAATCTGGGTGCCCATGGGATTGCGGGCTTTGTGGAAAGTTTTTCAGGAGAGTATGTTTGTCGATTTTGCACAGGGCGTTTCAGTGATTTTCAGTCCAAGCAGGTTCTGTCGGGTGACTTTAGTCTTAGATCCAAAGACGAACACAAAGAACATGTCAAACATGCAGCGGAAAGTGGAAAGCCTTGTGTTGGAGTGAAAAGGCCATGTGTGCTGACAGAAAATCTTTCTCATTTTGATGTAACAACTGGATATCCACCTGATGTACTCCACGATCTGTTGGAGGGTATTGTTCCAGTGGAACTTGCACAGTGCCTGGGTGTGTTGATATCCAAACAATACCTCTCTTTGGACACTTTAAACAAGGTCATTCTCAATTTCCCTTACAAAGGAGAAGATAAAACAAACCGCCCCCATGTTGTGCCACAAAAACTTTTAAGCAAAAAGACAATAGGTGGCAATGCTGCTGAAAATTGGACCCTCCTGAGATTGCTGCCTTTCATGATTGGAGATGTTATACCTGATGGTGAACCAGTGTGGGAGATAATTTTGGATTTAAAAGAGATAGTGGAACTTGCTGTTTCTCAGGTCCATACAGAAGAATCCATTGGATATCTTCAGTTCAAAATATCTGATCACAGACAGAAATATCAAGAAGCATTTCCCAACCAAAAACTCCTCCCAAAGCATCACTTCTTAGAGCATTACCCACACATGACCCGATGTTTTGGTCCTCTAGTTGGGGTCTGGACCATGAGATTTGAGGGCAAACACAGTTTTTTTAAGGAAGTTGCCCATCACACCAAGTGTTTCAAGAATGTTGCTCTAACACTGTCAAGAAAACACCAGATGATGATTGCGTATCACTTACACTCGTCGGGTCCACAGAAACCTGGAGTTGAAGTATTAAGTGTATCGAGAGTCCCTGTCGAGGTGCTGAAAGATGATGTATCATTGCCTCTTCAGCAGATGTACCCAAACATGGCAGAAGTAAACATGGCTAACAGTGCAGATTGCAAGGGGGTCAACTATAGAAAGGGAATGATAGTCATTTGTGGATTTACTGATGGGCTACCTGAATTCGGAGAGATAGTGAGGATATGTGTACTTCAGGATACGCTGAATTTCATAGTCAAGATGTTCTCAGCTTGGTTTAGGGAGCACTACCGGGCCTTTGAACTGCAACCATGTCCAACTGGCACAATGTCCCTGATAACACATGACGAACTGGCAGAGAAGCACCCATTACATGACTACTTTGTTGGGCCCCTTCGACTGGTTACATTTAAAAGATATCCCTATATTAAAAGCACGTGTTGAATATGTGAGTAAATGGCTTTAATTGATAGTTTACTAAATGTGCACTTTATTCTCACTAGCATGAGCACCTAATACTAACCCGTCACCTCTTTCCACTTGGCTGTTGACTAACCTGTTTCTATGCATGCACTAACTCCATGTTACTGGTAGGGCTGGGCAATATTTTGATATCGATATCTCGATATTGTGATATGAGACTTCATATCATCTGGGATTTTTGATATTGAAATACCAGATTATGGCATAAGTGTTGTCTCTTCCTAAGTTTAAAGGCTACATTACATTAAAGTGGTGGCATTTTCTGAACTACCAATATTTGCTTTTACCCACATAGTTATTATAAATGATGCTTATTATCAAAAATCTAGTTGTGTAAATATTTTGAGGAAGCACCATAGTCATCCCCACTATATCATCACAATATCAATATTGAGGTATTTGGTCAAAAATGTCATATTGCCTATTCCAACCTAAAGCAACTAATTTGCTTTAGGTTGGAATAGTATGACGCTTAATTTTCCATGCTGCTATTATTATGTCACTGGCTTCTGTCTGTGGATTGCTCAATGTTTGCTTCAGTGTCCTGTTTTACATATGGCCAAAGTCAGTTGGTTTCTTTCTAATTTGAATGCTTTTAATTCATACATATTTAATGACTTTATACTTGTGTTTTCATGTTTTCTAGACTGATGCATTTGGATGATGGCAGCACCAGTAAAACTGCAGATTATCCTTGGTTCCAACAATGCTGAAAAACTGACCATAGAATCAGGCATGCCAACATCTGTTGAGGATCTTGCAAATGAGATCAAACGTCAGTTTGGTATAGAGGGCGACATTAGACTCCAGTACATGGACAGTGACTTTGATAACGAGTTTGTTAACCTTAATCAAATTTGTGACATTCAAGACAAGAGCACAGTGAAAATCATCCACTTGTCAGATGCTCTAGACCTCAGCCAAGGCAGCATGAACCAGAGTGGGGAAGAAGCATCCTCGTCATCTTCTGACACATTAATACTCTCCTCTGATTCAGAATCTCCTCGATCACATTGGCCCACAGAATTCCAAATTCCAAAGTTTTCATATGACGTGGAGATGCAACTTCAAAGTGCAAACCAGGACTTTGTATCACATGGAGTTCTTCTGACCCCGGGTCATAAACTTAAATCAGACATCTTGGAAAGCCTGGCTCAGGAAATCATCAAGTTTAAGGCATACCCCTCAAACTTGGAAATTGAATCTGTTGCTGAAGCTTTAATCAAAGCACATCCATGTTTGAGAGAACAGGGATCCTTCAGTGGTTTCTACGGCTGGAAAATAAGCCTTAAGTATAACATGGCAAACTATAGGACAAAACTTAGAAACTTAGGGTGCCCAGAACTGAGTATCAATTCCCTCAAGCACAAACCTGCAGATAGATGTCAGCCTGCCTACGATGTCAAAAAACCGAGGAAAGCCGAAGTAAATTTCTGTCCTCCCTATCCTGCTGGAGAGACCCAGGACAGCCTTGAAGGGGAAAGATTGGCGTTGTTATCTGAGGTCAAGAAGAGACACAATGATAAAGTTGTCAAAGAAAAGATGTCCAAGACCTTCGCATACAGAAGGCAGGAGGTCGTCAGAGACAAGCCCATGATTGCAGAGTTCAAGATCAGATGGCCAGGACTGTTCACTGTGGCAGAGGTATGAAATGCTTTTTAAATCAGCTACAATCAGTCAGCATTTTTTTTGCAATTCTACTATATTGGATAGTGACAGTGTAAAGACAGGGAGGGCAGGGGAGAGGGAGTTGTAATGGCTTCCAGTCACATGGGAATGTTAATCATTTTGTGTAAAATGGAACAGTGTAAATGCTGTTATATTACAGCACAGGCTGCTTTTTGTACATTCTTGTGAGAGTATGTCTGTTTTAAATGTGAAATGTTTTAATAGGTACGTTTTGAATTGCGTTTTCAGGTGGAAGCAGAATTTGTGAGGATCACTACTGGTCCCCTTGTGTCAAAGTTCCATGCACAGCTTGACCAACACACTGCCCAGCTCATCAAAGTGTTCAAGAAGAAAGGAGGCTCTGTAGGGACTAACATCAGCAGGATTTTGGTCCCAATCACACAGGTATGTTTTGCTATCAGTAGTGAACAATATGGAATTATAAATTGATGTTGACTAGTCAGTTTTGATAAGTATACTGACAAGTTAACAGTCAGAATAATATTTCAGTATTTTTTTCTCTCTTTAGAATGAAACTGTTGAAAAGAGGAGGGAGTGCATCCTCAGGGCACTTTGTATCTACCTGAACGAAGACCCAAACATCCTCTTCAAAGAATACCTGGTGGGTAATTTTAATAGTTTAGTTTTTACCTGTAATAAATCAAATCTTGAATAACTAATCTTGTTACTTAACATTTGCATGGAATCAGTTTCTTTAAATATAAATATGAATAAATAATAATAATATAAATTATTATTATTAAATATTTTTAAACAAATAGCACTTTTTTAAGTATCATGCTATTTTCATTAAAAGGAAACCTGAAAGACAAAAGTTAATCTTTGGAATTTTACAAAATCTGTGAATTTAATAGATTGGTTGTGTCCTTTCTTTCTCCCCTATGTAAAGGATACTGATGGCACTGCTGTACAGAGGGAGCTTGAGCAACTTACCCTTGGCATCTACATCATCAAAGTTGAGGGAGGTGATGCCACCACTCCTCCAACTGATGTTGGAATAGTGATCGAGGGTGTTGAAGTTGTACATGACTTGGGAGACGTCACCTCTGCATGTGCTCTCTTAATGGGTGTAATATACGCACTGAACCTCAGTTATCCTAAGGAACTGAAGACCTTCTTTGAAGTACTTCAAAAGCTCTTCCTTCAGCTGGATGCTGGCAGACTCTCAACCAAGGTACAGATGCTCAAGAACAAACTGTATCAATGAACTAAACATTGATTTGGATGCTGAATTGGAAAAGTTTTGGAAAACCAGTTGCACCCAACACGAGTTCTTGTTTGTTTATGTAGATATTTAAACTCGTTTATAACCAGCTAAGAACTCCTTGTAGTGGCTGCAACACGAGCTGACATGCTTGTAAAAATGTTAATAGCAGTTTTTTCCAAACACTACTAAATTAAAGGTTGACAGCAGGACTTGTGTTGTTATAGTTTGACTATTATGCTGTTTCAAAAAAAATTGAGGACTACAAGCTTGTTATATTGTTAGACAATAATACTGGCAAATCAGGGATGCTTTGTTGGATGTTTCATTTTTTTATGCTGCATCAAGGTGGTTTATAACTGCTAATGTTGGGTAACGATGTGACAAAACACAAGTTGACATGTTTGTTAATTACATTTCGGGGTATTCCCTCCACAATATTAAAATGAAAGTAGATAGCAGCACGTGTGTTGTTATGGTTAGATTATTATGCTGTTACAAAAAAAAAGAGAACTGCAAGCCTGTTGGACTGCATAAAAGCAGTTTACAACTGTTGGTGTTGAAGCATGCTGCACCCTAATGTTTGTTAAGGGTTTTATTTTGGACCAAGTGGCAACAAAATGTTAAATGAATATTGGTGAATAAAGGAAATAACAAAAATATGTTGGGTATACAAAATTCATTTGTGTGGAACCTGTTGACAAACTAGAATTAGGTCACACTAATTAGTATAAAATAAATTGGATGAAAACCTATTTTAATAAATTGAACTTAAATTTATTATTTTACACCTACGAATAAAATATATGTTTAAAGGACAAATGTAAATTATATAGCCTGTAAATATATTATTTATCCACATAACATAACTGAATTTGATTGGATAAACTTAAATATCTCTTGTTGAACAGAACTAATTTTATCTAGTTGGGTCCATTTACATTGTGTTAATGTAATACAAGTTTCTTAAGTTAGATGACCTTAACATTTTTGCTTTTAACTAACATAATACACTTTCGTGGAACCTGTTGACAAAATAAATTTAATTAAAGTCAATGTTTCATTTTTTTGAGTGTACAGACAAGTTTTCATTTTAACTGTAGGTAACAATTTGCCATGAGCTTAACCAGCGTGCTGTGCTTCGTGTTAAACATGTTATGAGACTGTGGACAACGCTGAAAATATTACTTTTCTAACTGCTGGCCGAACAGGTGGTTTGACAAAGAAAAGGTAAAGGCCAGCAGCTTTTACTTTTCAATGCACTTGTCGTCAACTTGAGTGGGTTATATTCAGCTGGTTCACCTCAACGCCGGTGGACCTAGTGAAATTTTCCTGTCGCCGTACACTGTGAAACACGAAAATATCAGCCGACCCCGTGTGAAATTTCTTAACTGATCAAAACCAAACTGTAAAGACAGTATCAATCCACGCTTAGCTTTGGTCAAGGGGAGACACAGAAGATGAGTAGAGAGAACAGAAAGGGTGATGGAGTAAGATTACACGAATTCAAAATAACCTGCAATTCCTTCAAATTAATTTGAAGCCAGTTTAATTTTTTGATCCAGCTTTGACATCTGCAGATATGAGTTTCTGAAGAGGGGCCTGCTGAACCTAGATGTGTTGAATAATATTCATTTTCATATCAGAAAAAACACTGCATTAAACATTGTCTTAGCTCACTGACCTGAGGTCAACAGGTAATATAACCAACCTGTGAGGTGGCTCACCCCCATAAGATAAACACATAAATGATCGCTGATAGAACCGATAATTAAAGGCACATCAGTGACAGGGAATGCTATTAAAACTAAACTATACACTGGTGACATTAACTGCAAAAGAAGATTTTTATTGATACATTTGAGGTAGAATTTAGTTTTCAATAAGGAAAACACTGTAAGAAACCTGAATTTGTGGCAACTAAAGATTTAAAATAAAAGCTTTTATGCTAATTATTTTCTGTGACAATAATTTTCAGAGCTCATCATCTGTGGGATCAGAACAACCAACAGTTTTAAGGCTGATCAACTCCTCCTCCCCTCCCCCCTCAAACACACACACACACACACACACACACACACACACACACACGCACACACACACACACACACACACAGATACCCCCTTCCAAAAACCCATCAGAGAGTAATACAATGGCTCCATCTGCTGGATAAAGTAGTGAATCACTGTAAAAGAACACCTGCCATCTCAGGTTTGTCAAGTCCAACTTTGACAGGCCAGAACGGGCACACGCTTCGACCAAAACTCACAATTTTCGCAGCAAGTCTTCCTCAAGGCCTTAAGGAGGTCCTGACAACATTTGAAGTGAATCCAGGTCACCCTGCTTGTAACTGCACATCACACTATGAAATATGTCATTTCCTGCTGTAAATAGGTGGCGCTACAACAATTGTATGAATATTGACATATGGATGTGTGCAGATAGGGACCATTAACAATACTGTACAGTTGATGCAGTTTGGACAAAGTATGGCTGAAATACAGCAAGTTTAGTGCAACTTTCTGTTCTGTGGCGAATGATCGAACTTTGAGGGGCCACCACGGCCACGCCCTTCAATGAAAAACTTGGCAATTTAACATCTTCTATATCTTAATAACGTATTTCCAAATTTTTAAGTGAATCGGATAATGCGTCTAGGAGGGTTGTAAAAATTCCCAACCCCTGGAAATGGCCGAAATGACACAATTTTGTCATCTTCCGGTCAAAATAAAAATACTTTCTGTTGGGTTTAGAATATGGCTCCAAGAGACTTTTTGGTCCGTCATCTTGAGGGGCTGTTCCGTTAAAAAATGTAGGTGGCGCTATCGAGGCCATTTTGCCACGCCCATGCTCAAGACCCCTAAATTATGTAATTTTTCGCCGTGCCTGACGCGTCTGCAAATTTTCATGAGTTTTCACGCATGTTTAGGCCCTCAAAAAGGCCATTTTGTCGGCGGGAAAAAAAGAAAAAATAATCATAAGAAAAATAATAAACCGAACGAAAACAAGAGGGTCCATGCAACTCGTTGTTGCATGGCCCCGTTGGGTCTCTGCAACTCGTTGCTCGGGCCCTAAAAATAATAAACCGAACGAAAACAATAGGGTCCCTGCAACTCGTTGCTCGGGCCCTAATTAATATGCTGCCATTTAGAAATATACCCTAAGAGAACACACAAGTCATGCATGGCAGTGGTCTTAGACATGCTCCAAGAATTATTCAGGAAATATCAATTGTTATTATGTACATTATTTTATTGCATATTTACTATAATTTTTATTTTACTTACATAAATGAATGCTATATTTATTTGAAACTTAAATGTATAAATATGTATAAAATGTAAATAAATGTATAGTGTGTGTGTGTGTGTGTGACAGAAGCTGTTAAAGGGGTCAATTAATCCCCGTGCCTGGTGAAAATTGGCCTTAAAACCAGTAATCAGTCCTGAAAGGTGTTGGGAATATGTTATCACCATCGGGATGACTGTGAGACTGCCCTTTTCCGCTTTACAACCTCCCCTGTTATTAAAGGAGTTTCTGACCTCAGTTTTGATGGACCTTAGGAAACGGCTGGAGTAACTCTGGCCATCAGAGGTTTAAACAAAACCGAGGTGGCCTCATCTGCATCCTGCTGGTGAGTACACATTCTAAGGAACCTTAATAATTACGGTTTGATTAGCCCTTTAATGTGTGTCTTGGATGGTAGCTGCTCCTGTTTAAGAGGGTGTGGTGGTTGGTCTCTTTGAAGTGGACCCAGCTGTTTCAAGTGGACAGTGTAATTATGGAAGAAGACCCGCGTGTCCAGAAATTCGACCTCCTGTGCCTGTATATTTTGTTTTAATTTTATTTTTGGTTGGTTTGAATTCAGAACTGTTAAAAATTCATGAAATGACTCTAAAGAGCTGCTCCACAGGCCGAAAATATCGTCCAGATAGTGGAAATATAGTAACAGTAATGTTTGGCATTTTTTAAACGCCGTCTCCTTTTTTTCTCCCCATAGCGCAACCACAAACCTGAAGATAATGTTTGTTATGAAACTGAAAATAATTTCTTGTTAAGGCTTTTGCTACTGCCTTTAATCCTAATGACGTATTGATGTTTGTGTATAAAGAATCTATACCAATCGTAAACAAAAGTGCACCGTTATGTTTTTTAATTTGTTTACAAATTCTCCTTAAGGTAACTTGAGTGGGTTTGCGCTAATGACGTGGACGTAATGGTCAATATACTCCGCTATCCGGTATGATTTAGTAAGGACTCTATCAAACTGCTCCATAAACTGAAAAAATCGTCCAGATAGCAGAGATATAATAATGGTAAAGTGTGACATTTTTCAAACGCTGTTTGCTCCGAGTCGGCTAAGTAAATATCTTCATAGGAGGGGGAGTATTTTCTTCCCATGGCGCAGCCACAAACCTGTAAATAATGTTTGTTATTGAACTAAAAATTATTCCTTGTTAGTGTAATCTCCTCTGCCTTTAATCCTAATGCTGTGTCGATGTTGGTATATAAGGAGTCTATGTCAATTGTAACCAACACTGTACCTTTAGGTACCATTATGTTTTTTCAATTTGTTTACAAATTCATAAGTATCCTTAATGCAGCTTGAGTCTGTGCTAGGGGATTAATGTAATAATTAATATTGTATGCTCTGCTATCTGGTGTAATTCTGAGCCAAGTCGCTGACTATGGGCCTTCCTGCAGGGACGGGGACTGTCCTGAGGCCTGTACTACAAAGCAAGGTTACCGGCTCATCAGAGTAACTTAGTGACGTCAAGTGTAATTTCCTGATTACACTTACTATCAAAGGTGGATAAGTTTTGCTGCCATGGGAATTTATGCTACATCTCTAAACTTCTTTGAGCAGATTATGTTGGTGGTGATGTTATCCTGCATAAGTACTGCCCCAAAGATGGAGGAGCCAATCAATATTTGCACATCAACTGAGATAGGCTGACTCTGTAGGACGGGGTTGTCAAAAGACCGTCAGTCTCAAAAAAAAAGGAAAAAAAAGTGGATCAGCGTTTCCCCTAGGATGACTGTGATGGGAGGACGGCTTGACCGATATGGTGGGGAGGTGTGGGGTGCTAATAAAAGGCTGAACATTTGAACTGACCTTTGGACATTTATGACTTACAGAGACTTACAAGACTTGTAGGAGCTTTTCTTTCTCTTAACGCCGAGGTTTCAACTTGTCTCCTCCGTGGCTTTTCCGCTCCTGTGTGCGGACGCATATGCAGAGATGCACGTGAAACAGGGCAGAGCGGGCCACCCTGCCAAGACAGTGGTAGGGGAGACACTGGTGGATGGTAGAGATATATGGACCCACCCTATGTATCTCTACCATCCACCAGTGTTTTAAATGTTCCCCTTTTTCCATTTACAATTTCAGTTATTTTAATTTGTAATTCTTTTCTCACAGTCAAGCGGCAGAATTGAGCATCATTAATGTTGCATACTATTGATTTGAATAATCCTTTAAATGGGAGTGGGGGGAATTATTGTCCTGAAAGACAATATAATGCAACAGGCTGTTGTAATTGTGGACTACAAAATATACCAAAATATGCAGTGCTAATGATGGTAAATATTAATGCATACCACTTTACAGAATGCTTGTATTTCATCCTGATTTCCACTGAGGCTGTGGCTGAAATTACTATTGAAATGAAGTTCATACTTAACAGCATTACATTCATACATACAATCTGAGTGTTCTAGGCAGAACATCATTAACAGCTCATTTTCAGAAATGTGACCCATGTGTTGACTGTAATCCAAGTATCTCAGTCCTTCATATCTCATATTACAAATTAAGAATCCAGATTTGACAAGTCTCCTTAGCTTTGGTGACAGCTGTTGTTTTACATTTTGCTGATTGTCTCTCCTTCTGGTTTCTCTCCCTCTCTCTCCCTGTTTTATTCTTAGCATTTTAGTCTTTTAAGAGCCTATTATTATTTAACAAGCAATTTTAGATACACTTTACTCTACTTAACTTCTGTGTATACATTGGTTAATTTCTTAACTATCAGTTCATGAATGTCCACTTGCCTAACCAACATCTGCTCTGTACCAGGTACTTCCCAGCATCAGGGCCTCCATGTCTGTATCTTTAGCCAACAGGTTTGCAGTGCTGGCCCCACCAAACAATGCCAGTGAGTGTGAGACTGCCCCACAGGTCCCCGCTAGCCTAGCTCCCACACAGGCTGACAGGGCTGTCCAGGATGGCTTCCAGGATTCAGATCTGACAAAAATAGATTTCAAGATGTTACAGGCCATCCATCATTCAGAGATTATTCAAATAGCTAAAAATCAAAACACATTTCCAACAGGGATGATGAAGAAAGCTACCAAACTCACCTCCTTCATCAAACCAGCATCTCCCAATCCACAAATTCTAGAAAGAATCAAAATGAACATAGATCAATGGATGGACAATAATTTGACAATCCTGGCAGAACATTGTGATGCCCTGTAGCCTCCCTCCTCGTTTAGGTGAGAGCTTCTCAACTGCTAGCTTTTAGCAAAGCCCTAAAATGGGCAAAGACCAGATATCGATGCAGACTGACTGACAGTTCTATTGACACAGTAAGAGCCGTGGTGCTTTGAGACGAGGCAGAAGGAGCTGTCCCCATCGCTTCAGCTACTTCAGCTCAGCCTTACCAGGTGCCCTTAGAACAGAGACCAAATAGGAGAAACACATCAACAATAGCAACCATAAACACAACACTAAGAATCCCAGCCCCACACAGCTGCAGCCTACTACTACCAGTATGACAGTAACCACACAGATACACTCACTGCTGTAATAGAACCCTCTGAAAATACAACTCAGAGAAGCCTATCTCAACCCCCAGGCCTGGGGAACAGCAGCCCTCCCCAGAGTTCCTTACCTGTGATGTCTCAGGAATTAACTGACTCTATGCTGACCCAGTCTGAAACTGTGAAAAAGGGCACAGCCTCCCCTTGCCAGCAACCATCTGGTCCTGCTGCCACACCAAACTCTCCTGATGACAGCACGACAGGAGACAATGGGGCCTCCCCGCAGTTTCAGAGGGACACCCCCTGCTCCGCCCCTGTCAGAATCCCATGAACCTGTTGAGAAAAACAGACTCAACACTAAGCAATATCTTAAAGTCACAGTCAACAAACTCTCCACCACAGTTTACTATTACATTACTATGTAATAGTGGCAGGAGTAGACCCTCTGTCTCCCAGCCTCTTACCTTCTCAAACCAGTGTCTCCTCTTCTTTCCTCCAGCTCCAGGACCCCTCTTTCTCGCACACTGGCATTGCTCACATGGCAAAAAATAGGCAAAAGGTGTCCCTACAAGAAATGATGGGTTTCAACCATAATGACTGTTTATTAGAAATTAAGAAGCTATGACAACAGTGTTGCTGGGATTTCAGTTTCTCTTCTCCTGGTCAGAGCATGTAGCCTTTGGCCATTCTGAGCTGATTAAGCATCAAAACGCTGCAAAAAGCTCTTTCTCGCACACTGGCATTGCTCACAGGGCACAAAACAGGCAAAAGGTGTCCCTACAGGAAATGATGGGTTTCAAACATAATGCATGTTTATTGATATTAGAAATTAAGAAACTTTCAAAACTGAATCAACTGCAACTCTGTCATTATATTAGACTGTCATGTTTTTAGTTAGTTCACACTTTTCCGTTCTCTCTCACTCTATCTGCTATCAACAGCCCAATTTTGGTTTTGATATCAATAAACAATACGTGAAAAATCCTCAGGTTACTCATGAGATCCTTGGCGGCAAGATTAACTTCCTTTCTTACTTAAATGCTGTGACAGCTTCTGGGGTTGATGCCTCAGTTAAAACCTGGCTGTGCAATGCAAGCGATCAGGATGGGGTTGAGGGAAGCAGAGAGCCCAAAAAGAGGAACTGATAATTTCTTGTAATGTTATGTTCTAATGTCATGTTCTAATATCAGGTTTTGTCATATGGGTTTTATTATTTTCATTATTCCATTCATTCAACATGCAGTTTTGTAATCTTTTTTATCTCAGTAGTAAGTAGTTGAAATGACTCTTTACTGCTACTTTTAACATATGCAATTATTCTGCATGAGCATTTACCCAGAAAATATGACCTTTTAGGACCCATGCAGGGCTACGTGGGCAGAAAACTGGCCATAGCATGCTCACTTTAGCACCCCTGAGGGGCCACTGTGGGCCCATCACCAGCATGAATTGTGGGGAAAATGTGTGGCCAGCACTATAAGCCTGCCCCACATGGCTCCACACCTGCCCCACATGGGCCCTCACCTGCCCCACATGGGTCATCTGCCAGCTCTTGGGAAACTGGGGACCAATTCTTCTTAGTGTGGGGCCCACAAGTGCCTGCATTTCACAGCAGTAGTGGACAGCCCATTTTCTGCCCGCAGTGGCCCCATGTGGACCCCAGATAACATGTTTGCTGGGTTACCTTCTGTGGGCAGTCTAAATGAGGTCAGCGAGTCAAAATTCGCGTTTCCCTGCTGTTGGACGCTGAATAAGCTCAGCATGAACAAATACTGTCCCCTGTGACAGGAGAGGAGAAGTTCAAATCTCAGCCACTATAATATGAACGTTTGTAAATTCCTAACGTTTATCAACAATCAGGGTGTATGGAAACCTTTTACCTTTGTGGACACACTAAGTCGCCGCGTGTGTGAAAATCCTCGTTTCTCTACTTGTGCACACTTAATAAGCTCACAATTAACAAATGCTGTCTCCAGTGAAAGGGGAGGAGAAACTGAAAACCCAGCCATTTTAAATATGAATGTTTGTCACTTCCTAATGTTTATTAATATTCAGTTCATGAACATTTGGGGTATATGGAAACAGTTAACGGCTGAGGTTCCCCTTTTGGAAACCTTTTGTAGGTGCTGTAACTGGGGGCAGTGTGTGGAATTCCTCCACTCCAACTAAGGCCAGTGAGTCAAAACCTGCGTCTCGCTGCTTTTTG
Source organism: Lates calcarifer (assembly GCF_001640805.2). Classification (NCBI taxonomy): domain Eukaryota; kingdom Metazoa; phylum Chordata; class Actinopteri; family Centropomidae; genus Lates; species Lates calcarifer. The sequence continues at coordinate 46,558 of NW_026116739.1, forward strand.
GCACTGGAAAGCCCCGAATGAACAACTGCTGTGTCGTGTGAAAGGAGAAGAGACGACGAAATCTCAGCCACTTTAATATCAATGTTTGTCAAATTCTAATGTTCATGAACAATCGGGATGTATGGAAACAGTCACCGTCTTCTGATGTTTTAATAGAGAGACCCCTTGCGGCAGAAGTGACACATTGTGCGGTTAAATCATAAAATCAAAGTTGTAACAGAAGAATGTGATTTAAGACAATTTTAGGACAAAATAAATATAAATTAGTTCAAAATACTTCACATATAATAAGAGGACATTAATGTTATTTGAGACAAACTATTAATAGATGTAGAGGCGAATCATTTAGAGATTGCCTGTGAATGGGTTGTGGCTCAGGAGGTAGAGTAATCAGAAGGTCGGTGGTTCGATTCCCGGCTCCTCCAGTCCACATGCCGAAGTATCCTTGGGCAAGATGCGGAACCCCAATTTGCCTCCGATGTGTCATCAGTGTGTGTGTGTTAGAAAGCTTGTTTTATGTATAAAACAAGTGCTGTATGAATGTGTGTGTGAACGGGGTGAATGTGATCTGTGTGTTGGAGGTGTTATCAGTTCTGTCTTGAGTTTGAGTTTGCATTACACAGCTTGAGTTATGTGACAGCATTAATAATACGGAGGAGGACAGGAGGACTTTCAGACGCGGGACTCACTGAGTCCACAGAAGGGAAAACGATCCCCTCCCGACTGACCGTTTCCATGCATTCCGACTGTAAAAGAACATTAGAATTTGAACAATATTCGTATTATAGTGGCAGAGATGTTACTTTCTCCTCTCCTTTCATTTGAGGCACTTTAATTTGAATATTGGTCAAGTTCTAATGTTCATGAACTGGGATGTATGGAAACGGTCAGCCGCCGAGGGAGATCTTTTTCCCTTCTGTGAACTCACAGTGAGTCCCGCCTCTGAAGGTCCTCCTGTCTCGGCTTCTGCTCACAGTGAGTCCCGCGTCTGAAAGTCCTCCTGTCTCGGCTTCTGCTCGCTCACTAAGCTCAGAATGACAAACTGCTGTCTAGTGAATGGAGAGGAGAAAGTAAAATCTCAGCCACATTAATAAAACTTTTATTATTTATTCAGCCACTTTAATATGAATGTTTGTTAAATTCGAATGGTTGTGAATGATCTGGGTGTATGGAAACGGTCAGCGGCCGACCGGGATATTTTCCCTTCTGTGGACTCACAGTGAGTCCCGCGTCTGAAAAACATCCTGTCTCGGCTTCTGCTCGCTCACTAACCTCAGAATGAAAAACTGCTGTCTAGTGAATGGAGAGGAGATAGTAAAATCTCATTCACGTTTATATGAATATTGGTCAAATTCTATTGTTCATGTACAGTCGGGATGTATGGAAACTGTGAGCCGCCGAGGGGGAACTTTTTCCCTTCTGTCTACTCACAGTGAATCCGGCGTCTGAAAGTACTCTCGTCTTGGCTTTGCTCGCTAATGAGCGAGCTCAGAATTATCAAATGCTGTCTCCAGTGAACGGAGAAGAGAAGATGAGATTTCAGCCACTTTAATATGAATATTGGCCCAATTCTAATTTTAATGAACTGTATAGATGTATGGAATAAGTCCGTGACCAAGGGGGAACATTTTCCCGTAGGTGGAATCACAGCGAGTCCCGCGTCTGAAAAACACCCTGTCTCGACTTCTGCTCACGGTGATTCCCGCGTCTGAAAGTCCTCCTGTCTCGGCTTCTGCTCGCTCATTAAGCTCAGAATTATCAAATGCTGTCTCCAGTGAACGGAGAAGAGAAGATGAGATTTCAGCCACTTTACTATGAATATTGGTCCAATTCTAATTTTCATGAACTGTAGGGAAGGATGGAAACAGTCCGTGACCGAGGGGAAACATTTTCCCGTCTGTGGACTCACAGTGAGTCCGGTGTCTGAAAGTCCTCCTGTCTCGGCTTCTGCTCGCTCACTAAGCTCAGAATGAAAAACTGCTGTCTAGTGAAAGGAGAGGAGAAAGTAAAATCTCAGCCAATTTAATAAAAGTGTTTGTCAAATTCTAATGTTCATCAACAATCTGGGTGTATGAAAGTGGCCGAGGGAGATCTTTTTCCCTTCTGTGGACTCACACTGAGTATGGTATCTGAAAGTCTTCGTTTATCCGCTTCTGCTCTCTCATTAAACTCACAATTAACGACTGCTGTCTCATGTGAAAGGAGAGACCTTCTTTAGAGGACCAGTGTGTGAAAAAGCCCGAAAATCCGCGTATCGCTGCTCAATATCTAATGTTTATCAACTTTCATTTCATGAATAAACAAAATAGACAGCAGTCTGAGGCCAGTGAGTCAACATCTGCGTTTTACTTCTTTCTGTCGCTGATAAAGCTCACAATTAACAAATGCTGTCTCCAGCGAAAGGAGAGGAGAAAATGACAATTCAGCCACTTTAATATGAATGTTTGTTAAATTCGAATGGTTGTGAATGATCTGGGTGTATGGAAACGGTCAGCGGCCGACCGGGATATTTTCCCTTATGAGGACTCACAGTGAGTCCCGCGTCTGAAAGTCCTTCTGTCTCGGCTTCTGCTCACAGTGATTCCTGCGTCTGACAGTCCGCCTGTCTCGGCTTCTGCTCACAGCGAGTCCCGCGTCTGAAGGTCCTGCTGTCTCGGCTTCTGCTCACAGCGAGTACCGGTTCTGAAGCTCCTTCCTGTCTCGGCTTCTGCTCGCTCATTAAACTCAGAATGAAAAACTGCTGTCTAGTGAAAGGAGAGGGGAAAGTAAAATCTCATTCACTTTTATATGAATATTGGTCAAATTCTATTGATCATGTACAGTCGGGATGTATGGAAAGTGTGAGCCGCCGAGTGGGATCTTTTTCCCGTCTGTCGACTCACATTGAGTCCCGCGTCTGAAAGTCCTCCTGTCTCGGCTTCTGCTCGTTCACTAAGCTCAGGATGAAAAACTGCTGTTCCTTGTTAAAAGGAGAGTGGAAATCTAAATCTCAGCCTCTCTAACACGAATCTATGTCAATTTGTCATGTTTACATTCAGAATGTCTCAAAGCAATCATAGCCGAGGGGAACCCTGTTGTCTGCTGTGGGTGCTCTAAGTGAGTCGAGTGTGTGAACATGCACCTTACGCAGCATTTGGACGCTAAATAAGCTCATAATGAACAACTGCTGTACCCTGTTAAAAGGAGAGTGGAAATCTAAATTGCAGGCTCTCTAATATGAATCTTTGTGAAATTTTAATGTTTTACAAACATTCAGTCTGAATGTTTATAGACATTTAGGGCAAATGTTTATCAACATTTATCGTGTTTGTAAACATTCAGCGTAAATGTTTGTAAACATTCAGCGTAATGTTTGTAAACATTCAGCCAAATGTTTATCAATATCTATAATGTTTATAAACATTCAGCGTAATGTTTGTAAACATTCAGCGTAATGTTTGTAAACATTCAGCGTAATGTTTGTAAACATTTAGAACAATAGTCATACACGCTCAGGATCAATATTGCCGGCGGGAATCCTCTTTTCTTCTTTGGGTGGACTAAGTGAGGCCAGTGTGTGAAGATCTACCAGACGCAGCATTTGGACGATGAATAAGCTCACAATAAACAATTGCTGTACCCTCTTAAAAGGAGAGGCGAAATTTAAATTTCAACTTCTCTAATATGAATCTCTGTGAAATTGTAATGTTTATAAACATTCACAATCTATGACATCAGTCAGTGGCCCAGGGGAAATCTGTTTCTTTCAGTGGGTGCTCTACTAAGTGAGACCAGTGTGTGAAGATCCAGTGTTGCTGAATTCAGACACGATTAGCTCAGAATGAACAACTGCTGTTCCTTGTTAAAAGGAGAGTGGAAATCTAAATCTCAGCCTCTCTAACACGAATCTATGTCGATTTGTCATGTTTACATTCAGAATGTCTCAAAGCAATCATAGCCGAGGGGAAACCTGTTGTCTGCTGTGGGTGCTCTAAGTGAGTCGAGTGTGTGAACATGCACCTTACGCAGCATTTGGACGCTAAATAAGCTCATAATGAACAACTGCTGTACCCTGTTAAAAGGAGAGTGGAAATCTAAATCTCAGCCTCTGTTACATGAAAATATCATGTGTATAAACATTCATTATGAATGTTTACAAATATAATGGCAAAATGTGTTTGTCAAGTTCTATAATGTTAAAAAGTTTCAGATGTATGAAAATAATCAGTGGACGATGGGAAACCTTTTGCCTTTTGTGTGTAAGATTCATGTTGTTAGTTGCCTCGATTTAAAAATCTCCTCTACTTTAAATGGAGACAGCATTTGTTAATTGTGAGCTTAATGAGCGAGCAGAAGCGGATATTAGAGGACTTCACAGTGAGTCCAATGACTCACTGTGAATCCACAGAATGGGAACAGTTTCCCCTGGGCTGCTTCCATATACATACAGGTAGTTAATGAACATTATAATTTTATATACAGTTTGCAGACTTTTACAGAGTTTATTAAACGGGCTAACATTTCATTTCCCCTCGCCTTCACGAAAGAAGCCGTTGTTCAGTTTCAACTTTCTCAGAGACCGAAAGAAGTGAGATGCAGATGTTGACTCACTGGCCATAGCGAGGCCCACAAGAGGTAAAAAGTTCCCTCTAGGCCGCTCACAGTTTCCATACAGTAGAAAATGAACATTAAAATTGGACAAATAGTTTTATAATATGGCTGAGATTTTACTTTCTCCTCTCCTTTAACTAGACAGCAGTTTTTCATTCTGAGCTTAGTGAGCGAGCAGAAGCCGAGACAGGAGGACTTTCAGACGCGGGACTCACTGTGAGCAGAAGCCGAGACAACATGATTTTCAGAAGAGGGACTCACTGTGAGTCCACAGACGGGAAAATGTTTCCTCTCGGTCACAGACTATTTCCATACAAAACCAATACCAATACGAATAGTAACAGTAAAGTGGGTGAAATCTCATCTTCTCTTCTCCGTTCACTGGAGACAGCATTTGATAATTCTGAGCTTAATGAGCGAGCGGAAGCCGAGACAGGAGGACTTTCAGACGCGGAAATCACTGTGAGCAGAATCCGAGACAAGATGATTTTCAGACGCGGGACTCGCTGTGAGCAGAAGCCGAGACAGGAGGACTTTCAGACGCGGGACTCACCGTGAGCAGAATCCGAGACAGCAAGACTTTCAGACGCGGGACTCACTGTGAGTTCACAGACGGGAAAATATTTCCCCTCGGTCACGGACTGTTTCCATCCATCCCTACAGTTCATGAAAATTAGAATTGGACCAATATTCATATAAACGTCAATGAGATTTTACTTTCTCCTCTCCTTTCACTCGACAGCAGTTTTTCATTCTGAGCTTAATGAGCGAGCAGAAGCCGAGACAGGAAGGACCTTCAGAACCGGTATTCGCTGTGAGCAGAAGCCGAGACAGCAGGACCTTCAGACGCGGGACTCGCTGTGAGCAAAAGCCGAGACAGGCGCACTGTCACACGCGGGAATCACTGTGAGCAGAAGTCGAGACAGGAGGAATTTCAGACGCGGGACTCACTGTGAGTCCTCATAAGGGAAAATATCCCGGTCGGCCGCTGACCGTTTCCATACACCCAGATCATTCACAACCATTCGAATTTAACAAACATTCATATTAAAGTGGCTGAATTGTCATTTTCTCCTCTCCTTTCGCTGGAGACAGCATTTGTTAATTGTGAGCTTTATCAGCGACAGAAAGAAGTAAAACGCAGATGTTGACTCACTGGCCTCAGACTGCTGTCTATTTTGTTTATTCATGAAATGAAAGTTGATAAACATTAGATACTGAGCAGCGATACGTGGATTTTCGGGCTTTTTCACACACTGGTCTGAAATGCAGCCTCTAAAGAAGGTCTCTCCTTTCACATGAGGCAGCAGTCGTTAATTGTGAGCTTAATGAGAGAGCAGAAGCGGATACACGAAGACTTTCAGATACCATACTCAGTGTGAGTCCACAGAAGGGAAAAAGATCTCCCTCGGCCACTTTCATACACCCAGATTGTTGATGAACATTAGAATTTGACAAACACTTTTATTAAATTGGCTGAGATTTTACTTTCTCCTCTCCATTCACTAGACAGCAGTTTTTCATTCTGAGCGTAGTGAGCGAGCAGAAGCCGAGACAGGAGGACTTTCAGACGCGGGAATCACCGTGAGCAGAATCCGAGACAGCAAGACTTTCAGACGCGGGACTCACTGTGAGTTCACAGACGGGAAAATGTTTCCCCTCGGTCACGGACTGTTTCCATCCATCCCTACAGTTCATGAAAATTAGAATTGGACCAATATTCATAGTAAAGTGGCTGAAATCTCATCTTCTCTTCTCCGTTCACTGGAGACAGCATTTGATAATTCTGAGCTTAATGAGCGAGCAGAAGCCGAGACAGGAGGACTTTCAGACGCGGGACTCAATGTGAGTCGACAGACTGGAAAAAGATCCCACTCGGCGGCTCACACTTTCCATACATCCCGACTGTACATGATCAATAGAATTTGACCAATATTCATATAAAAGTGAATGAGATTTTACTTTCCCCTCTCCTTTCACTAGACAGCAGTTTTTCATTCTGAGTTTAATGAGCGAGCAGAAGCCGAGACAGGAAGGAGCTTCAGAACCGGTACTCGCTGTGAGCAGAAGCCGAGACAGGAGGACTTTCAGACGCGGGACTCACTGTGAGTTCACAGACGGGAAAATGTTTCCCCTCGGTCACGGACTGTTTCCATCCATCCCTACAGTTCATGAAAATTAGAATTGGACCAATATTCATATAAACGTCAATGAGATTTTACTTTCTCCTCTCCTTTCACTAGACAGCAGTTTTTCATTCTGAGTTTAATGAGCGAGCAGAAACCCAGACAGGAAGGACCTTCAGAACCGGTATTCGCTGTGAGCAGAAGCCGAGACAGCAGGACCTTCAGACGCGGGACTCGCTGTGAGCAAAAGCCGAGACAGGCGCACTGTCACACGCGGGAATCACTGTGAGCAGAAGTCGAGACAGGAGGAATTTCAGACGCGGGACTCACTGTGAGTCCTCATAAGGGAAAATATCCCGGTCGGCCGCTGACCGTTTCCATACACCCAGATCATTCACAACCATTCGAATTTAACAAACATTCATATTAAAGTGGCTGAATTGTCATTTTCTCCTCTCCTTTCGCTGGAGACAGCATTTGTTAATTGTGAGCTTTATCAGCGACAGAAAGAAGTAAAACGCAGATGTTGACTCACTGGCCTCAGACTGCTGTCTATTTTGTTTATTCATGAAATGAAAGTTGATAAACATTAGATACTGAGCAGCGATACGTGGATTTTCGGGCTTTTTCACACACTGGTCTGAAATGCAGCCTCTAAAGAAGGTCTCTCCTTTCACATGAGGCAGCAGTCGTTAATTGTGAGCTTAATGAGAGAGCAGAAGCGGATACACGAAGACTTTCAGATACCATACTCAGTGTGAGTCCACAGAAGGGAAAAAGATCTCCCTCGGCCACTTTCATACACCCAGATTGTTGATGAACATTAGAATTTGACAAACACTTTTATTAAATTGGCTGAGATTTTACTTTCTCCTCTCCATTCACTAGACAGCAGTTTTTCATTCTGAGCTTAGTGAGCGAGCAGAAGCCGAGACAGGAGGACCTTCAGACGCGGGAATCACCGTGAGCAGAATCCGAGACAGCAAGACTTTCAGACGCGGGACTCACTGTGAGTTCACAGACGGGAAAATGTTTCCCCTCGGTCACGGACTGTTTCCATCCATCCCTACAGTTCATGAAAATTAGAATTGGACCAATATTCATAGTAAAGTGGCTGAAATCTCATCTTCTCTTCTCCGTTCACTGGAGACAGCATTTGATAATTCTGAGCTTAATGAGCGAGCAGAAGCCGAGACAGGAGGACTTTCAGACGCGGGACTCAATGTGAGTCGACAGACTGGAAAAAGATCCCACTCGGCGGCTCACACTTTCCATACATCCCGACTGTACATGATCAATAGAATTTGACCAATATTCATATAAAAGTGAATGAGATTTTACTTTCCCCTCTCCTTTCACTAGACAGCAGTTTTTCATTCTGAGTTTAATGAGCGAGCAGAAGCCGAGACAGGAAGGAGCTTCAGAACCGGTACTCGCTGTGAGCAGAAGCCGAGACAGGAGGACTTTCAGACGCGGGACTCACTGTGAGTTCACAGACGGGAAAATGTTTCCCCTCGGTCACGGACTGTTTCCATCCATCCCTACAGTTCATGAAAATTAGAATTGGACCAATATTCATATAAACGTCAATGAGATTTTACTTTCTCCTCTCCTTTCACTAGACAGCAGTTTTTCATTCTGAGTTTAATGAGCGAGCAGAAACCCAGACAGGAAGGACCTTCAGAACCGGTATTCGCTGTGAGCAGAAGCCGAGACAGCAGGACCTTCAGACGCGGGACTCGCTGTGAGCAAAAGCCGAGACAGGCGCACTGTCACACGCGGGAATCACTGTGAGCAGAAGTCGAGACAGGAGGAATTTCAGACGCGGGACTCACTGTGAGTCCTCATAAGGGAAAATATCCCGGTCGGCCGCTGACCGTTTCCATACACCCAGATCATTCACAACCATTCGAATTTAACAAACATTCATATTAAAGTGGCTGAATTGTCATTTTCTCCTCTCCTTTCGCTGGAGACAGCATTTGTTAATTGTGAGCTTTATCAGCGACAGAAAGAAGTAAAACGCAGATGTTGACTCACTGGCCTCAGACTGCTGTCTATTTTGTTTATTCATGAAATGAAAGTTGATAAACATTAGATACTGAGCAGCGATACGTGGATTTTCGGGCTTTTTCACACACTGGTCTGAAATGCAGCCTCTAAAGAAGGTCTCTCCTTTCACATGAGGCAGCAGTCGTTAATTGTGAGCTTAATGAGAGAGCAGAAGCGGATACACGAAGACTTTCAGATACCATACTCAGTGTGAGTCCACAGAAGGGAAAAAGATCTCCCTCGGCCACTTTCATACACCCAGATTGTTGATGAACATTAGAATTTGACAAACACTTTTATTAAATTGGCTGAGATTTTACTTTCTCCTCTCCATTCACTAGACAGCAGTTTTTCATTCTGAGCTTAGTGAGCGAGCAGAAGCCGAGACAGGAGGACCTTCAGACGCGGGAATCACCGTGAGCAGAATCCGAGACAGCAAGACTTTCAGACGCGGGACTCACTGTGAGTTCACAGACGGGAAAATGTTTTCCCTCGGTCACGGACTGTTTCCATCCATCCCTACAGTTCATGAAAATTAGAATTGGACCAATATTCATAGTAAAGTGGCTGAAATCTCATCTTCTCTTCTCCGTTCACTGGAGACAGCATTTGATAATTCTGAGCTTAATGAGCGAGCAGAAGCCGAGACAGGAGGACTTTCAGACGCGGGACTCAATGTGAGTCGACAGACTGGAAAAAGATCCCACTCGGCGGCTCACACTTTCCATACATCCCGACTGTACATGATCAATAGAATTTGACCAATATTCATATAAAAGTGAATGAGATTTTACTTTCCCCTCTCCTTTCACTAGACAGCAGTTTTTCATTCTGAGTTTAATGAGCGAGCAGAAGCCGAGACAGGAAGGAGCTTCAGAACCGGTACTCGCTGTGAGCAGAAGCCGAGACAGGAGGACTTTCAGACGCGGGACTCACTGTGAGTTCACAGACGGGAAAATGTTTCCCCTCGGTCACGGACTGTTTCCATCCATCCCTACAGTTCATGAAAATTAGAATTGGACCAATATTCATATAAACGTCAATGAGATTTTACTTTCTCCTCTCCTTTCACTAGACAGCAGTTTTTCATTCTGAGTTTAATGAGCGAGCAGAAACCCAGACAGGAAGGACCTTCAGAACCGGTATTCGCTGTGAGCAGAAGCCGAGACAGCAGGACCTTCAGACGCGGGACTCGCTGTGAGCAAAAGCCGAGACAGGCGCACTGTCACACGCGGGAATCACTGTGAGCAGAAGTCGAGACAGGAGGAATTTCAGACGCGGGACTCACTGTGAGTCCTCATAAGGGAAAATATCCCGGTCGGCCGCTGACCGTTTCCATACACCCAGATCATTCACAACCATTCGAATTTAACAAACATTCATATTAAAGTGGCTGAATTGTCATTTTCTCCTCTCCTTTCGCTGGAGACAGCATTTGTTAATTGTGAGCTTTATCAGCGACAGAAAGAAGTAAAACGCAGATGTTGACTCACTGGCCTCAGACTGCTGTCTATTTTGTTTATTCATGAAATGAAAGTTGATAAACATTAGATACTGAGCAGCGATACGTGGATTTTCGGGCTTTTTCACACACTGGTCTGAAATGCAGCCTCTAAAGAAGGTCTCTCCTTTCACATGAGGCAGCAGTCGTTAATTGTGAGCTTAATGAGAGAGCAGAAGCGGATACACGAAGACTTTCAGATACCATACTCAGTGTGAGTCCACAGAAGGGAAAAAGATCTCCCTCGGCCACTTTCATACACCCAGATTGTTGATGAACATTAGAATTTGACAAACACTTTTATTAAATTGGCTGAGATTTTACTTTCTCCTCTCCATTCACTAGACAGCAGTTTTTCATTCTGAGCTTAGTGAGCGAGCAGAAGCCGAGACAGGAGGACCTTCAGACGCGGGAATCACCGTGAGCAGAATCCGAGACAGCAAGACTTTCAGACGCGGGACTCACTGTGAGTTCACAGACGGGAAAATGTTTTCCCTCGGTCACGGACTGTTTCCATCCATCCCTACAGTTCATGAAAATTAGAATTGGACCAATATTCATAGTAAAGTGGCTGAAATCTCATCTTCTCTTCTCCGTTCACTGGAGACAGCATTTGATAATTCTGAGCTTAATGAGCGAGCAGAAGCCGAGACAGGAGGACTTTCAGACGCGGGACTCAATGTGAGTCGACAGACTGGAAAAAGATCCCACTCGGCGGCTCACACTTTCCATACATCCCGACTGTACATGATCAATAGAATTTGACCAATATTCATATAAAAGTGAATGAGATTTTACTTTCCCCTCTCCTTTCACTAGACAGCAGTTTTTCATTCTGAGTTTAATGAGCGAGCAGAAGCCGAGACAGGAAGGAGCTTCAGAACCGGTACTCGCTGTGAGCAGAAGCCGAGACAGGAGGACTTTCAGACGCGGGACTCACTGTGAGTTCACAGACGGGAAAATGTTTCCCCTCGGTCACGGACTGTTTCCATCCATCCCTACAGTTCATGAAAATTAGAATTGGACCAATATTCATATAAACGTCAATGAGATTTTACTTTCTCCTCTCCTTTCACTAGACAGCAGTTTTTCATTCTGAGTTTAATGAGCGAGCAGAAACCCAGACAGGAAGGACCTTCAGAACCGGTATTCGCTGTGAGCAGAAGCCGAGACAGCAGGACCTTCAGACGCGGGACTCGCTGTGAGCAAAAGCCGAGACAGGCGCACTGTCACACGCGGGAATCACTGTGAGCAGAAGTCGAGACAGGAGGAATTTCAGACGCGGGACTCACTGTGAGTCCTCATAAGGGAAAATATCCCGGTCGGCCGCTGACCGTTTCCATACACCCAGATCATTCACAACCATTCGAATTTAACAAACATTCATATTAAAGTGGCTGAATTGTCATTTTCTCCTCTCCTTTCGCTGGAGACAGCATTTGTTAATTGTGAGCTTTATCAGCGACAGAAAGAAGTAAAACGCAGATGTTGACTCACTGGCCTCAGACTGCTGTCTATTTTGTTTATTCATGAAATGAAAGTTGATAAACATTAGATACTGAGCAGCGATACGTGGATTTTCGGGCTTTTTCACACACTGGTCTGAAATGCAGCCTCTAAAGAAGGTCTCTCCTTTCACATGAGGCAGCAGTCGTTAATTGTGAGCTTAATGAGAGAGCAGAAGCGGATACACGAAGACTTTCAGATACCATACTCAGTGTGAGTCCACAGAAGGGAAAAAGATCTCCCTCGGCCACTTTCATACACCCAGATTGTTGATGAACATTAGAATTTGACAAACACTTTTATTAAATTGGCTGAGATTTTACTTTCTCCTCTCCATTCACTAGACAGCAGTTTTTCATTCTGAGCTTAGTGAGCGAGCAGAAGCCGAGACAGGAGGACCTTCAGACGCGGGAATCACCGTGAGCAGAATCCGAGACAGCAAGACTTTCAGACGCGGGACTCACTGTGAGTTCACAGACGGGAAAATGTTTTCCCTCGGTCACGGACTGTTTCCATCCATCCTACAGTTCATGAAAATTAGAATTGGACCAATATTCATAGTAAATGGCTGAAATTCATCATTTCCGTTCATGAGATTACATTCGGACCACCTTTCATATAAATCATGAGATTTTATTTCTTTTTCACTAGCAGTTTCATTTGAGTTTAATGAGCGAGCAGAAGCGAGACAGGAAGGAGCTTCAGAACCGGTACTCGCTGTGAGCAGAAGCCGAGACAGGAGGACTTTCAGACGCGGGACTCACTGTGAGTCGACAGACGGGAAAATGTTTCCCCTCGGTCACGGACTGTTTCCATCCATCCCTACAGTTCATGAAAATTAGAATTGGACCAATATTCATATAAACGTCAATGAGATTTTACTTTCTCCTCTCCTTTCACTAGACAGCAGTTTTTCATTCTGAGTTTAATGAGCGAGCAGAAACCCAGACAGGAAGGACCTTCAGAACCGGTATTCGCTGTGAGCAGAAGCCGAGACAGCAGGACCTTCAGACGCGGGACTCGCTGTGAGCAAAGCCGAGACAGGCGCACTGTCAGCACGCGGGAATCACTGTGAGCAGAAGTCGAGACAGGAGGAATTTCAGACGCGGGACTCACTGTGAGTCCTCATAAGGGAAAATATCCCGGTCGGCCGCTGACCGTTTCCATACACCCAGATCATTCACAACCATTCGAATTTAACAAACATTCATATTAAAGTGGCCTGAATTGTCATTTTCTCCTCTCCTTTCGCTGGAGACAGCATTTGTTAATTGTGAGCTTTATCAGCGACAGAAAGAAGTAAAACGCAGATGTTGACTCACTGGCCTCAGACTGCTGTCTATTTTGTTTATTCATGAAATGAAAGTTGATAAACATTAGATACTGAGCAGCGATACGTGGATTTTCGGGCTTTTTTCACACACTGGTCTGAAATGCAGCCTCTAAAGAAGGTCTCTCCTTTCACATGAGGCAGCAGTCGTTAATTGTGAGCTTAATGAGAGAGCAGAAGCGGATACACGAAGACTTTCAGATACCATACTCAGTGTGAGTCCACAGAAGGGAAAAAGATCTCCCTCGGCCACTTTCATACACCCAGATTGTTGATGAACATTAGAATTTGACAAACACTTTTTATTAAATTGGCTGAGATTTTACTTTCTCCTCTCCATTCACTAGACAGCAGTTTTTCATTCTGAGCTTAGTGAGCGAGCAGAAGCCGAGACAGGAGGACTTTCAGACGCGGGAATCACCGTGAGCAGAATCCGAGACAGCAAGACTTTCAGACGCGGGACTCACTGTGAGTTCACAGACGGGAAAATGTTTCCCCTCGGTCACGGACTGTTTCCATCCATCCCTACAGTTCATGAAAATTAGAATTGGACCAATATTCATAGTAAAGTGGCTGAAATCTCATCTTCTCTTCTCCGTTCACTGGAGACAGCATTTGATAATTCTGAGCTTTAATGAGCGAGCAGAAGCCGAGACAGGAGGACTTTCAGACGCGGGACTCAATGTGAGTCGACAGACTGGAAAAAGATCCCCTCGGCGGCTCACACTTTCCATACATCCCGACCTGTACATGATCAATAGAATTTGACCAATATTCATATAAAAGTGAATGAGATTTTACTTTCCCCTCTCCTTTCACTAGACAGCAGTTTTTCATTCTGAGCTTTAATGAGCGAGCAGAAGCCGAGACAGGAAGGAGCTTCAGACCGGTATCGCTGTGAGCAGAAGCCGAGACAGGAGGACTTTCAGACGCGGGACTCACTGTGAGTTCACCAGACGGGAAAATGTTTCCCCTCGGTCACGGACTGTTTCCATCCATCCCTACAGTTCAATGAAAATTAGAATTGGACCAATATTCATATAAACGTCAATGAGATTTTACTTTCTCCTCTCCTTTCACTAGACAGCAGTTTTTCATTCTGAGTTTAATGAGCGAGCCAGAAACCCAGACAGGAAGGACCTTTCAGAACCGGTATTCGCTGTGAGCAGAAGCCGAGACAGCAGGAACTTCAGACGCGGACTCCGCTGTGAGCAGAAGCCGAGACGGCGCACTGTCACACGCGGGAATCACTGTGAGCAGAAGTCGAGACAGGAGGAATTTCAGACGCGGGACTCACTGTGAGTCCTCATAAGGGAAAATATCCCGGTCGGCCGCTGACCGTTTCCATACACCCAGATCATTCACAACCATTCGAATTTAACAACATTCATATTAAAGTGGCTGAATTGTCATTTTTCTCCTCTCCTTTCGCTGGAGACAGCATTTGTTAATTGTGAGCTTTATCAGCGACAGAAAGAAGTAAAACGCAGATGTTGACTCACTGGCCTCAGCTGCTGTCTTGTTTATTCATGAAATGAAAGTTGATAAACATTAGATACTGAGCAGCGATACGTGGATTTTCGGGCTTTTTCACACACTGGTCTGAAATGCAGCCTCTAAAGAAGGTCTCTCCTTTCACATGAGGCAGCAGTCGTTAATTGTGAGCTTAATGAGAGAGCAGAAAGCGGATACACGAAGACTTTCAGATACCATACTCAGTGTGAGTCCACAGAAGGGAAAAAGATCTCCCTCGGCCACTTTCATACACCCAGATTGTTGATGAACATTAGAATTTGACAAACACTTTTATTAAATTGGCTGAGATTTTACTTTCTCCTCTCCATTCACTAGACAGCAGTTTTTCATTCTGAGCTTAGTGAGCGAGCAGAAGCCGAGACAGGAGGACTTCAGACGCGGGAATCACGTGAGCAGAATCCGAGACAGCAAGACTTTCAGACGCGGGACTCACTGTGAGTTCACAGACGGGAAAATGTTTCCCTCGGTCACGGACTGTTTCCATCCATCCCTACAGTTCATGAAAATTAGAATTGGACCAATATTCATAGTAAAGTGGCTGAAATCTCATCTTCTCTTCTCCGTTCACTGGAGACAGCATTTGATAATTCTGAGCTTAATGAGCGAGCAGAAGCCGAGACAGGAGGACTTTCAGACGCGGGACTCAATGTGAGTCGACAGACTGGAAAAAGATCCCACTCGGCGGCTCACACTTTCCATACATCCCGACTGTACATGATCAATAGAATTTGACCAATATTCATATAAAAGTGAATGAGATTTTACTTTCCCTCTCCTTTCACTAGACAGCAGTTTTTCATTCTGAGTTTAATGAGCGAGCAGAAGCCGAGACAGGAAGGAGCTTCAGAACCGGTACTCGCTGTGAGCAGAAGCCGAGACAGGAGGACTTTCAGACGCGGGACTCACTGTGAGTTCACAGACGGGAAAATGTTTCCCCTCGGTCACGGACTGTTTCCATCCATCCCTACAGTTCATGAAAATTAGAATTGGACCAATATTCATATAAACGTCAATGAGATTTTACTTTCTCCTCTCCTTTCACTAGACAGCAGTTTTTCATTCTGAGTTTAATGAGCGAGCAGAAACCCAGACAGGAAGGACCTTCAGAACCGGTATTCGCTGTGAGCAGAAGCCGAGACAGCAGGACCTTCAGACGCGGGACTCGCTGTGAGCAAAGCGAGACAGGCGCACTGTCACACGCGGGAATCACTGTGAGCAGAAGTCGAGACAGGAGGAATTTCAGACGCGGGACTCACTGTGAGTCCTCATAAGGGAAAATATCCCGGTCGGCCGCTGACCGTTTCCATACACCCAGATCATTCACAACCATTCGAATTTAACAAACATTCATATTAAAGTGGCTGAATTGTCATTTTCTCCTCTCCTTTCGCTGGAGACAGCATTTGTTAATTGTGAGCTTTATCAGCGACAGAAAGAAGTAAAACGCAGATGTTGACTCACTGGCCTCAGACTGCTGTCTATTTTGTTTATTCATGAAATGAAAGTTGATAAACATTAGATACTGAGCAGCGATACGTGGATTTTCGGGCTTTTTCACACACTGGTCTGAAATGCAGCCTCTAAAGAAGGTCTCTCCTTTCACATGAGG
>NW_026116740.1:0-10081 GCF_001640805.2 Lates calcarifer
GAGATTTTACTTTCCCCTCTCCTTTCACTAGACAGCAGTTTTCATTCTGAGTTTAATGAGCGAGCAGAAGCCGAGACAGGAAGGAGCTTCAGAAACTCGCTGTGAGCAGAAGCCGAGACAGGAGGACTTTCAGACGCGGGACTCACTGTGAGTTCACAGACGGGAAAATGTTTCGGTCACGGACTGTTTCCATCCATCCCTACAGTTCATGAAAATTAGAATTGGACCAATATTCATATAAACGTCAATGAGATTTTACTTTCTCCTCTCCTTTCACTAGACAGCAGTTTTTCATTCTGAGTTTAATGAGCGAGCAGAGACAGGAAGGACCTTCAGAACCGGTATTCGCTGTGAGCAGAAGCCGAGACAGCAGGACCTTCAGAGACCGCTGTGAGCAAAAGCCGAGACAGGCGCACTGTCACACGCGGGAATCACTGTGAGCAGAAGTCGAGACAGGAGGAATTTCAGACGCGGGACTCACTGTGAGTCCTCATAAGGGAAAATATCCCGGTCGGCCGCTGACCGTTTCCATACACCCAGATCATTCACAACCATTCGAATTTAACAAACATTCATATTAAAGTGGCTGAATTGTCATTTTCTCCTCTCCTTTCGCTGGAGACAGCATTTGTTAATTGTGAGCTTTATCAGCGACAGAAAGAAGTAAAACGCAGATGTTGACTCACTGGCCTCAGACTGCTGTCTATTTTGTTTATTCATGAAATGAAAGTTGATAAACATTAGATACTGAGCAGCGATACGTGGATTTTCGGGCTTTTTCACACACTGGTCTGAAATGCAGCCTCTAAAGAAGGTCTCTCCTTTCACATGAGCAGCAGTCGTTAATTGTGAGCTTAATGAGAGAGCAGAAGCGGATACACGAAGACTTTCAGATACCATACTCAGTGTGAGTCCACAGAAGGGAAAAAGATCTCCCTCGGCCACTTTCATACACCCAGATTGTTGATGAACATTAGAATTTGACAAACACTTTTATTAAATTGGCTGAGATTTTACTTTCTCCTCTCCATTCACTAGACAGCAGTTTTTCATTCTGAGCTTAGTGAGCGAGCAGAAGCGAGACAGGAGGACTTTCAGACGCGGGAATCACCGTGGAGCAGAATCCGAGACAGCAAGACTTTCAGACGCGGGACTCACTGTGAGTTCACAGACGGGAAAATGTTTTCCCTCGGTCACGGACTGTTTCCATCCATCCCTACAGTTCATGAAAATTAGAATTGGACCAATATTCATAGTAAAGTGGCTGAAATCTCATCTTCTCTTCTCCGTTCACTGGAGACAGCATTTGATAATTCTGAGCTTAATGAGCGAGCAGAAGCCGAGACAGGAGGACTTTCAGACGCGGGACTCAATGTGAGTCGACAGACTGGAAAAAGATCCCACTCGGCGGCTCACACTTTCCATACATCCCGACTGTACATGATCAATAGAATTTGACCAATATTCATATAAAAGTGAATGAGATTTTACTTTCCCCTCTCCCTTTCACTAGACAGCAGTTTTTCATTCTGAGTTTAATGAGCGAGCAGAAGCCGAGACAGGAAGGAGCTTCAGAACCGGTACTCGCTGTGAGCAGAAGCCGAGACAGGAGGACTTTCAGACGCGGGACTCACTGTGAGTTCACAGACGGGGAAAATGTTTCCCCTCGGTCACGGACTGTTTCCATCCATCCCTACAGTTCATGAAAATTAGAATTGGACCAATATTCATATAAACGTCAATGAGATTTTACTTTCTCCTCTCCTTTCACTAGACAGCAGTTTTTCATTCTGAGTTTAATGAGCGAGCAGAAACCCAGACAGGAAGGACCTTCAGAACCGGTATTCGCTGTGAGCAGAAGCCGAGACAGCAGGACCTTCAGACGCGGGACTCGCTGTAGCAAAAGCCGAGACAGGCGCACTGTCACACGCGGGAATCACTGTGAGCAGAAGTCGAGACAGGAGGAATTTCAGACGCGGGACTCACTGTGAGTCCTCATAAGGGAAAATATCCCGGTCGGCCGCTGACCGTTTCCATACACCCAGATCATTCACAACCATTCGATTTAACAAACATTCATATTAAGTGGCTGAATTGTCATTTTCTCCTCTCCTTTCGCTGGAGACAGCATTTGTTAATTGTGAGCTTTATCAGCGACAGAAAGAAGTAAAACGCAGATGTTGACTCACTGGCCTCAGACTGCTGTCTATTTTGTTTATTCATGAAATGAAAGTTGATAAACATTAGATACTGAGCAGCGATACGTGGATTTTCGGCTTTTTCACACACTGGGTCTGAAATGCAGCCTCTAAAGAAGGTCTCTCCTTTCACATGAGGCAGCAGTCGTTAATTGTGAGCTTAATGGAGAGAGCAGAAGCGGATACACGAAGACTTTCAGATACCATACTCAGTGTGAGTCCACAGAAGGGAAAAAGATCTCCCTCGGCACTTTCATACACCCAGATTGTTGATGAACATTAGAATTTGACAACACTTTTATTAAATTGCGCTGAGATTTTTACTTTCTCCTCTCCATTCACTAGACAGCAGTTTTTCATTCTGAGCTTAGTGAGCGAGCAGAAGCGAGACAGGGAGGACTTTCAGACGCGGGAATCACCGGTGAGCAGAATCCGAGACAGCAAGACTTTCAGACGCGGGACTCACTGTGAGTTCACAGACGGGAAAATGTTTTCCCTCGGTCACGGACTGTTTCCATCCATCCCTACAGTTCATGAAAATTAGAATTGGACCAATATTCATAGTAAGTGGCTGAAATCTCATCTTCTCTTCTCCGTTCACTGGAGACAGCATTTGATAATTCTGAGCTTAATGAGCGAGCAGAAGCCGAGACAGGAGGACTTTCAGACGCGGGACTCAATGTGAGTCGACAGACTGGAAAAAGATCCCACTCGGCGGCTCACACTTTCCATACATCCCGACTGTACATGATCAATAGAATTTGACCAATATTCATATAAAAGTGAATGAGATTTTACTTTCCCCTCTCCTTTCACTAGACAGCAGTTTTTCATTCTGAGTTTAATGAGCGAGCAGAAGCCGAGACAGGAAGGAGCTTCCAGAACCGGTACTCGCTGTGAGCAGAAGCCGAGACCAGCGAGCCGACTTTCAGACGCGGGACTCACTGTGAGTTCAACAGACGGGGAAAATGCCTTTCCCCTCGGTCACGGACTGTTTCCATCCATCCCTACAGTTCATGAAAATTAGAATTGGACCAATATTTCATATAAACGTCAATGAGATTTTACTTTCTCCTCTCCATTCACTAGACAGCAGTTTTTCATTCTGAGTTTAATGAGCGAGCAGAAACCCAGACAGGAAGGACCTTCAGAACCGTATTCGCTGTGAGCAGAAGCCGAGACAGCCAGGACCTTCAGACGCGGGACTCGCTGTGAGCAAAAGCCGAGACAGGCGCACTGTCACACGCGGGAATCACTGTGAGCAGAAGTCGAGACAGGAGGAATTTCAGACGCGGCGACTCACTGTGAGTCCTCATAGAGGGAAAATATCCCCGGTCGGCCGCTGACCGTTTCCATACCACCCAGATCATTCACAACCATTCGAATTTAACAAACATTCATATTAAAGTGGCTGAATTGCATTTTCTCCTCTCCTTTCGCTGGAGACAGCATTTGTTAATTGTGAGCTTTATCAGCGACAGAAAGAAGTAAAACGCAGATGTTAGACTCACTGGCCTCAGACTGCTGTCTATTTTGTTTATTCATGAAATGAAAGTTGATAAACATTAGATACCTGAGCAGCGATACGTGGATTTTCGGGCTTTTTCACACACTGGTCTGAAATGCAGCCTCTAAAAGAAGGTCTCTCCTTTCACATGAGGCAGCAGTCGTTAATTGTGAGCTTAATGAGAGAGCAGAAGCGGATACACGAAGACTTTCAGATACCATACTCAGTGTGAGTCCACAGAAGGGAAAAAGATCTCCCTCGGCCACTTTCATACACCCAGATTGTTGATGAACATTAGAATTTGACAAACACTTTTATTAAATTGGCTGAGATTTTACTTTCTCCTCTCCATTCACTAGACAGCAGTTTTTCATTCTGAGCTTAGTGAGCGAGCAGAAGCCGAGACAGGAGGACTTTCAGACGCGGGAATCACCGTGAGCAGAATCCGAGACAGCAAGACTTTCAGACGCGGGACTCACTGTGAGTTCACAGACGGGAAAATGTTTTCCCTCGGTCACGGACTGTTTCCATCCATCCCTACAGTTCATGAAAATTAGAATTGGACCAATATTCATAGTAAAGTGGCTGAAATCTCATCTTCTCTTCTCCGTTCACTGGAGACAGCATTTGATAATTCTGAGCTTAATGCGAGCAGAAGCCGAGACAGGAGGACTTTCAGAGACTCAATGTGAGTCGACAGACCCAGCGACTGTACATGATCGAAAGTGAATGAGACTAGACAGCAGATTCTTTTAGAGCAGAAGCCGAGACAGGATTCAGACGCGACTCAATGTGAGTCGACAGACTGGAAAAAGATCCCCTCGGCGGCTCACACTTTCCATACATCCCGACTGTACATGATCAATAGAATTTGACCAATATTCATATAAAAGTGAATGAGATTTTACTTTCCCCTCTCCTTTCACTAGACAGCAGTTTTTCATTCTGAGTTTAATGAGCGAGCAGAAGCCGAGACAGGAAGGAGCTTCAGAACCGGTACTCGCTGTGAGCAGAAGCCGAGACAGGAGGACTTTCAGACGCGGGACTCACTGTGAGTTCACAGACGGGAAAATGTTTCCCCTCGGTCACGGACTGTTTCCATCCATCCCTACAGTTCATGAAAATTAGAATTGGACCAATATTCATATAAACGTCAATGAGATTTTACTTTCTCCTCTCCTTTCACTAGACAGCAGTTTTTTCATTCTGAGTTTAATGAGCGAGCAGAAAGCCGAGACAGGAAGGACCTTCAGAACCGGTACTCGCTGTGAGCAGAAGCCGAGACAGCAGGACTTCAGACGCGGGACTCGCTGTGAGCAGAAGCCGAGACAGGCGCACTGTCAGACGCGGGAATCACTGTGAGCAGAAGTCGAGACAGGAGGAATTTCAGACGCGGGACTCACTGTGAGTCCTCATAAGGGAAATATCCCGGTCGGCCGCTGACCGTTTCCATACACCCAGATCATTCACAACCATTCGAATTCAACAAACATTTCATATTAAAGTGGCTGAATTGTCATTTTCTCCTCTCCTTTCGCTGGAGACAGCATTTGTTAATTGTGAGCTTTATCAGCGACAGAAAGAAGTAAAACGCAGATGTTGACTCACTGGCCTCAGACTGCTGTCTATTCTATTTTGTTTATTCATGAAATGAAAGTTGATAAAACATTAGATATTGAGCAGCGATACGTGGATTTTCGGGCTTTTTCACACACTGGTCTGAAATGCAGCCTCTAAAGAAGGTCTCTCCTTTCACATGAGACAGCAGTCGTTAATTGTGAGCTTAATGAGAGAGCAGAAGCGGATACACGAAGACTTTCAGATACCATACTCAGTGTGAGTCCACAGAAGGGAAAAAGATCTCCCTCGGCCACTTTCATACACCCAGATTGTTGATGAACATTAGAATTTGACAAACACTTTTATTAAATTGGCTGAGATTTTACTTTCTCCTCTCCATTCACTAGACAGCAGTTTTTCCATTCTGAGCTTAGTGAGCGAGCAGAAGCCGAGACAGGAGGACTTTCAGACGCGGGAATCACCGTGAGCAGAATCCGAGACAGCAAGACTTTCAGACGCGGGACTCACTGTGAGTTCACAGACGGGAAAATGTTTCCCCTCGGTCACGGACTGTTTCCATCCATCCCTACAGTTCATGAAAATTAGAATTGGACCAATATTCATAGTAAACGTGCATGAAATTCTCATCTTCTCTCTCTCCGTTTCACTGGAGACAGCATTTGATATTCTGAGCTTAATGGCGAGCAGAAGCCGAGACAGGAGGCCTTTCAGACGCGGGACTCAATGTGAGTCGACAGACTGGAAAAGATCCCACTCGGCGGCTCACACTTTCCATACATCCCGACTGTACATGATCAATAGAATTTGACCAATATTCATATAAAAGTGAATGAGATTTTACTTTCCCCTCTCCTTTCACTAGACAGCAGTTTTTCATTCTGAGTTTAATTTTACTCGCTGTGAGCAGAAGCCGAGACAGGAGGACTTTCAGACGCGGGACTCAATGAATCCGAGACAGCAAGACTTTCAGACGCGGGACTCACTGTGAGTTCACAGACGGGAAAATGTTTCCCCTCGGTCAACGGACTGTTTCCATCCATCCCTACAGTTCATGAAAATTAGAATTCGTACCAATATTCATATAAACGTGAATGAGATTTTACTTTCTCCTCTCCTTTCACTAGACAGCAGTTTTTCATTCTGAGTTTAATGAGCGAGCAGAAGCCGAGACAGGAAGGACCTTCAGAACCGGTACTCGCTGTGAGCATAAGTCGAGACAGCTGGACCTTCAGACGCGGGACTCACTGTGAGTCCTCATAAGGGAAAATATCCGGTCGGCCGCTGGACCGTTTCCTTACACCCAGATCATTCACAACCATTCGAATTCAACAAACATTCATATTAAAGTGGCTGAATTGTCATTTTCTCCTCTCCTTTCGCTGGAGACAGCATTTGTTAATTGTGAGCTTTATCAGCGACAGAAAGAAGTAAAACGCAGATGTTGACTCACTGGCCTCAGACTGCTGTCTATTTTGTTTATTCATGAAATGAAAGTTGATAAACATTAGATATGAGCAGCGATACGTGGATTTTCGGGCTTTTTCACACACTGGTCTGAAATGCAGCCTCTAAAGAAAGGGTCTCTCCTTTCACATGAGACAGCAGTCGTTAATTGTGAGCTTAATGAGAGAGCAGAAGCGGATACACGAAGACTTTCAGATACCATACTCAGCTGTGAGTCCACAGAAGGGAAAAAGATCTCCCTCGGCCACTTCCATACACCCAGATTGTTGATGAACATTAGAATTTGACAAACACTTTTATTAAATTGGCTGAGATTTTACTTTCTCCTCTCCATTCACTAGACAGCAGTTTTTCATTCTGAGCTTAGTGAGCGAGCAGAAGCCGAGACAGGAGGACTTTCAGACGCGGGAATCACCGTGAGCAGAATCCGAGACAGCAAGACTTTCAGACGCGGGACTCACTGTGAGTTCACAGACGGGAAAATGTTTCCCCTCCGGTCACGGACTGTTTCCATCCATCCCTACAGTTCATGAAAATTAGAATTGGACCAATATTCATAGTAAAGTGGCTGAAATCTCATCTTCTCTTCTCCGTTCACTGGAGACAGCATTTGATAATTCTGAGCTTAATGAGCGAGCAGAAGCCGAGACAGGAGGCCTTTCAGACGCGGGACTCAATGTGAGTCGACAGACGGGAAAAAGATCCCCCTCGGCCGGCTCACACTTT
Source organism: Lates calcarifer (assembly GCF_001640805.2). Taxonomy (NCBI): domain Eukaryota; kingdom Metazoa; phylum Chordata; class Actinopteri; family Centropomidae; genus Lates; species Lates calcarifer. The sequence continues at coordinate 7,477 of NW_026116740.1, forward strand.
CCATACATCCCGACTGTACATGATCAATAGAATTTGACCAATATTCATATAAAAGTGAATGAGATTTTACTTTCCCCTCTCCTTTCACTAGACAGCAGTTTTTCATTCTGAGCTTGGTGAGCGAGCAGAAGCCGAGACAGCAGACTTTCAGACGCGGGGAATCACCGTGAGCAGAATCCGAGACAGCAAGACTTTCAGACGCGGGACTCACTGTGAGTTCACAGACGGGAAAATGTTTCCCCTCGGTCACGGACTGTTTCCATCCATCCCTACAGTTCATGAAAATTAGAATTGGACCAATATTCATAGTAAAGTGGCTGAAATCTCATCTTCTCTTCTCCGTTCACTGGAGACAGCATTTGATAATTCTGAGCTTAATGAGCGAGCAGAAGCCGAGACAGGAGGACTTTCAGACGCGGGACTCACTGTGAGTTCACAGACGGGAAAATGTTTCCCCTCGGTCACGGACTGTTTCCATCCATCCCTACAGTTCATGAAAATTAGAATTGGACCAATATTCATAGTAAAGTGGCTGAAATCTCATCTTCTCTTCTCCGTTCACTGGAGACAGCATTTGATAATTCTGAGCTTAATGAGCGAGCAGAAGCCGAGACAGGAGGACTTTCAGACGCCGGGACTCAATGTGAGTCGACAGACGGGAAAAAGATCCCCCCTCGGCGGCTCACACTTTCCATACATCCCGACTGTATATGATCAATAGAATTTGACCAATATTCATATAAAAGTGAATGCGATTTTACTTTCTCCTCTCCTTTCACTAGACAGCAGTTTTTCATTCTGAGCTTAGTGAGCGAGCAGAATCGGACGACAGCAAGACTTTCAGACGCGGGACTCACTGTGAGTTCACAGACGGGAAAATGTTTCCCCTCGGTCACGGACTGTTTCCATCCATCCCTACAGTTCATGAAAATTAGAATTGGACCAATATTCATATAAACGTAAATGAGATTTTACTTTCTCCTCTCCTTTCACTAGACAGCAGTTTTTTCATTCTGAGTTTAATGAGCGAGCAGAAGCCGAGACAGGAGGACTTTCAGACGCGGGGACTCAATGTGAGTCGACAGACGGGAAAAAGATCCCCCTCGGCGGCTCACACTTTCCATACATCCGACTGTACATGATCAATAGAATTTGACCAATATTCATATAAAAGTGAATGAGATTTTACTTTCCCCTCTCCTTTCACTAGACAGCAGTTTTTCATTCTGAGCTTAGTGAGCGAGCAGAAGCCGAGACAGGAGGACTTTCAGACCGGGAATCACCGTGAGCAGAATCCGAGACAGCAAGACTTTCAGACGCGGGACTCACTGTGAGTTCACAGACGGGAAAATGTTTCCCCTCGGTCACGGACTGTTTCCATCCATCCCTACAGTTCATGAAAATTAGAATTGGACCAATATTCATAGTAAAGTGGCTGAAATCTCATCTCTCTTCTCCGTTCACTGGAGACAGCATTTGATAATTCTGAGCTTAATGAGCGAGCAGAAGCCGAGAGAGGAGGACTTTCAGACGCGGGACTCAATGTGAGTCGACAGACGGGAAAAGATCCCCCTCGGCGGCTCACACTTTCCATACATCCCGACTGATCAATAGAATTTGACCAATATTCATATAAAAGTGAATGAGATTTTACTTTCTCCTCTCCTTTCACTAGACAGCAGTTTTTCATTCTGAGCTTAGTGAGCGAGCAGAATCCGAGACAGCAAGACTTTCAGACGCGGGACTCACTGTGAGTTCACAGACGGGAAAATGTTTCCCCTCGGTCACGGACTGTTTCCATCCATCCCTACAGTTCATGAAAATTAGAATTGGACCAATATTCATATAAACGTGAATGAGATTTTACTTTCTCCTCTCCTTTCACTAGACAGCAGTTTTTCATTCTGAGTTTAATGAGCGAGCAGAAGCCGAGACAGGAAGGACCTTCAGAACCGGTACTCGCTGTGAGCATAAGTCGAGACAGCAGGACCTTCAGACGCGGGACTCACTGTGAGTCCTCATAAGGGAAAATATCCCGGTCGGCCGCTGACCGTTTCCTTACACCCAGATCATTCACAACCATTCGAATTCAACAAACATTCATATTAAAGTGGCTGAATTGTCATTTTCTCCTCTCCTTTCGCTGGAGACAGCATTTGTTAATTGTGAGCTTTATCAGCGACAGAAAGAAGTAAAACGCAGATGTTGACTCACTGGCCTCAGACTGCTGTCTATTTTGTTTATTCATGAAATGAAAGTTGATAAACATTAGATATTGAGCAGCGATACGTGGATTTTCGGGCTTTTTCACACACTGGTCTGAAATGCAGCCTCTAAAGAAGGTCTCTCCTTTCACATGAGACAGCAGTCGTTAATTGTGAGCTTAATGAGAGAGCAGAAGCGGATACACGAAGACTTTCAGATACCATACTCAGTGTGAGTCCACAGAAGGGAAAAAGATCTCCCTCGGCCACTTCCATACACCCAGATTGTTGATGAACATTAGAATTTGACAAACACTTTTATTAAATTGGCTGAGATTTTACTTTCTCCTCTCCATTCACTAGACAGCAGTTTTTCATTCTGAGCTTAGTGAGCGAGCAGA
>NW_026116741.1:0-32038 GCF_001640805.2 Lates calcarifer
AAAATGAAGGGTGGAAATGTGAAGAAAGGAAGATGAAGGATTGAGTCTGTGAAAAGGTAGGAGGATTAAGGAGAGGAGGTATGGTTAGGTAAGGTAAAGGTAGGTGACCAGTGGATGGTAGAAGGAAGGAAGTTGAAAGGTAGTATGTAAGGAGAGCAGGTATGTTAAGTAAAGGAAAAAGACAATAAAATTGGAATTGTGGAATTGTGGACAATTTCCACCCTGAGCAAGCACTAGGCGGCAGTGGCAAGTGAAAAAGGAAACATATACATGCGTGAACAGAATTGGTGCAAGTACAGACCCTTGTTGGAACTCCATGTCTAACTTTTGTATACATGGAGGAATTGTCTTTAACATGAATAAACTGAAGCCTATCAGATAGATAGGACCTAAACTACTTTAGTGCAGATGCTTTAATGCCAATAAAATGCTCCAGTGTCTGTAAAAGGGTGTGATCGTCGATTGTATCAAAAGCAGCGCTGAGATTTAAAGTAAGATTTAAAGTACAGAGACAAGTGTGTTGTCTGATGTGATTAGGAGGTCATTTGTAACTTTCACAAGTGCTGTCTCTATGCTATGATGCAATCTAAGTCCTGACTGCAAATCTTCAAATAAACTATTGTCCTGTAGAAAGTCACATAACATTTTTTGCATCTGCTTTCTCCAGGATCTTAGGAAGAAAGGGGAGGTTAGATATAGGTCTATAGTTGGCTAATATGTCTGGATTGAGAGTAGGCTTTTTCAGAAGAGGTTTCATTACAGAAGAAGATGAAGGACAGAAATACGGAGAGATAAGAGAAGGAAGATGGATGAGAAGAAATTGAAAAGAAAGAGAGTTAGGATGGAGATGTAAAGAATAAAGGGAGATAAAAGATGGAAAGAATGGATGGTAAAGGAGGGAGAGGAAAGTTTAAGCGAGATGCCAGTGAGGTTAGGACAGGAAGGATGGATGGCAGAAGGAAGGAGATGGAGGAAAAAAATAATTTCAAACCGGTTAGCATCACCGTCCCTGCTGTCACTGTCTGAGACTTCACAATCGTCAAGCATCTGACCTGTCATAAAATCAGTCCTGTATTTATTGTATGTTAATCCAAATATTTCCAAGTTATTTCTCATTGTGTTTTAAGTTGTAGGCAGGTATTTACACAGACTGACTGGCTGGATGTGAAATGATAATTTAAACTGTGAAACATTAACTATTCTTCATGTACATGTAGAGCAGTACAACATGTTTGTAATTAGGTTTGCTTTGGAAAATCTTACCTAGCCTCTTCTTCTGTATTAGGTCTCCAAGTCAACTGAACAAAGACTCTGCAGAGTATAAGGAAACACATCTGTTTCCACTGAAGACAAGTGGTACTCAGTCCAGGATCTTGTTATGTGAATGTAGTGCGGTCAGTTCTAGAATGAACGCATCATATCAGATGAAGGGAAGACTCCTTATAATACAGTAGAACCTTTCCCTTCTCTGTGAGACCACACACACACACACACACACACACGGTTGTACACCTATTGTTGTGGAGACCTGTCACTGACCTAATGCATGATGCTGTCATTTATAGTGAACTCTTGGTTTTCAGCCCTGGTTAGCCCTTTACCCTACCCTCCTAACCTTAACCATTACAGTTAAATCCCCAAACATCCTGTCTCATTCCTCTGCTACTTTTATATTAAAAAAAAATCAATCAAATTAAAAATGAATAAATACTAATACTAATGATATGTATATAATTATAAGATATGTAATTATAATAACTATATTATTTAGAATGATTTCCCATAGTTTAATTTAAAATCTACACCGTATATGCTCATTGATACAGCAACATGTAATGTATGTATTTAAAAAAAAGTGGTTGAATTAGATATGGAGTAAAACAATCTGTAGAAGATGCTATGCCCCCTTATCTCCATAACATTACACCATAAGAGATATGAAATGTTAGCTAGCTAGTAGTAACATTACCTAGAAATGTTGAGATAAAATGTGCAGCAGGACATTTTAAGATCCCAGATTGTTTTTTTTTTTTTTTTACAGTACAATCTTACTACAACTTAAGAGTATTAATTAAATATTTAGATTGATTTTTTTAGGTCTTAAGTAAACAAAGATTTATGTAATTCAGTATAGTTTTGTATCTGTTTGAGTGGAAAACAGTGATTGGATATACTGCTAAACAAATACAAAAAAAGGATTAGGATTATTCTCGTGAAGTACATTTCCCTATGAGATGTTTGCATTCACCCTCAATTGTCTCCACTTCATGTTAAACTAAAAGCCCTCTGCAGAGTCATGTAATTGCTACCTCATGACATTATAGCAGCAGCAATAATTTTCTGGAAACACTGACTGATAAGAGCCTGAACACCTCAACATTTTCAAAGAGAAAATAAATTCCTAAGATTATCAAGGTATCTGGTTTGTGCTTGGTGGGACCATCAATTGTTTTTCAACTGGTCAGTGACTCCAAACACACCTCAAGGGCTATTTGACCAAGAAGGAGAGTGATGTAGTGCTGTATCAGATGACCTGGCCTCCACAGTCACCCAACCTAAACCCAGCTGAGATGGTTTGGGATGAGTCGGACCACAGAGTGAAGGCAAAGCAGCCTACAAGCTCTCAGCACCTCTGGGAACTCCTTCAGGACTGTTGGAAAACCATTCCAGGTGGCTTCCTCATGAATCTGATTGAGAGACCAAAGCTGTCATCAAAGCAGAAGGTGACTACTTTGAAGAATATTCTGGTTTGTTTAACACTTTTTTGTTAACTACATAATTCCACATATGTTCTTTCATAGTTTTGATGTCTTCAGTTTTAATCTACAATGTAGAAAGTAATAAAAACAAAGAAAAACCATTGAATGAGGAGATGTGTCCAAACTTGGTACTGTATATGAAGATCAGATCACATATGTGACCAATAAATGCATTTCCTGCTGTCTCGGTCAAATCTTGAATAAATGCATAAATATACTTTAAAGAAAAAACCTACATGTAGGTTGTGGTGGGTGGAGTCAATTCCATCTGACACTGGGCAAGAGGCAGGGCACACCCTGCACAGATTGCCAGCCTATGCCAGGGAGGACATATAGAGATTCACACTCACATTCACACTTATTGACAATTTAGAGTCACATGTCTCTAAATTATATGTCTGCATGTCTTTGGACTGTGGGAGGAAGCTGGAGTACCTTGGGAGAAGCCATGTAGGCACAGGGGGAACATGCAAACTCCACACAACCCAGAACGTTCTTTCTGTGAGGACTACACCACTGTGCTACACTGCAGAAAAAATGTTCCTAAATATAGAAAACCTAGATGCTGAGTTGAAGTACTAGACTATTTCACCAAAACTACCATTTAAATCAGAATTTTAACCAAGTGGTTTTTGAAGCCTGCGAGATGCAGATCCTCAAGGTAACAAAGAGCTGCTCGCTAGCTCCCAGTGGCAGTGGACTAGGACAGTTTGAGGTAGATGTGAAACTGGATGCTACTCAGCAAAGCATTTTTCACAGAGAGGTTCAGGCAGAACAGACTTATAAATTACATGCAAAACACAGAGAAAAGGAGAAATGATATGTGAGCAATTACATGATGCAAATCATGATGACTGAGCCCCACAAAGCTGTTTCAATGAAGCTGAAAAGCTCCATTCGCAGTAAATTGATGCAAGAGAACAATGCTATGTTCATCAAAAATCTGGAAAGGGATTTTCCCATGTTGGAAAAAATTTGAAATTGAAATCAGCATACCCCAAGAAAGCCTGATTTATGCACTGCACACACACACACATTTCTGCCATTACATATACATAAATGAAGGTGTCATAATTCACACCTGCCTCACAGAACTCAGTGCAGTTGTGTTAGTGCAGAGGGATTCATGTCCTTCAGGGTGTGTGTAAGTTTGTGTGTGAGTAAGAGGGAGTGTGAGAGAAACAGAGAGAAGAGAGAGATTAAGATGACGAATTTCATGGTAGAAAAAATGATTTGATTGCATGTGAGCTGACAGTCATGGTACAAATTGTGCCACCAAGGAAGTGACGCATGAGAATGTGTGTCAAGTAGAATTACACACATTAGCATCATGCACATTAACAAAGGTGACTTTGAGGGAAATGTTTTTGCACAACACAAGAGCATATGCACCAGACACACACACACACACACACAAGATAGTGTGCACATGAACAGGTGTAGATCACAGACGAAACCAGATTGGTTTCCCCTCACAAACAGTCAGGACAGAGTCTGTTAAACCAATTATTCAACATACTGCAGAGTGCGGAGGAGGCTGTCAATCTGATCAGTTTTGTTTAAGTTATGGCCCTCCATCAGCATTATATAAATACATACATATTTATTGTCTGTCACTTTCACCATAAGTCAGACTATGTGATACATTCAGACACTCAAGGCGTGGAATTTGACTGTGATTTAATACCAGCCCATATCTGTTTACCTTTTGGAAAATTGGCACCATTAAAAGTATGCAAAATTAGCTATTAGCAATTATCGTTTGCAGTACACTCATGGCTATACAGACAATGAAGCCTGAATTACCTTGATACTGAAAAAACTTAAAAATATGATTCTCAGTCAGGTTCTGCAGTTACGGGTAGCATATTTTTTTCTATGGTTTCTAATCAGATTTATGGATCGTTTATTGGCTATGAAAAAAAGTGATAATGGTACTGTCAGAAACAGTAAGTCACTGACTCTAAAAATGTGTATCATGTTTATATGTTCATATTTGATTGGGAGGGGGACACTTGATGTTTGAAGTAAATTGAACCAATTGGCCACTAAAGCTGCTTTTCCAACTGCAGACTGTGTTGTTAAGCAGGGCTAAACTACAATAACTTTGTTTTGTTTTTAGGACACTGGCATGAGCCTGTCCCTTTTACCCCACACAGTATCTTTATCTCACACCTTTCTCTCAGTGGTCCCCTTCAGCCCTCCTGGAGCATTTTCTTCATAACAACTTAAACCAAACCAGTAGCTTTAAAAGGGGAAAAAAAATGCCATTAAATCATGGGCAGAAAATTAACAATTTATTTAACACATCTATGTTTAATAAATCCCTAAGTAGGCAATCGACAGTGAGTAACTGTTCAGTCTGGCTATGCAGAATAGAAAGACTTTAGGAAACACAGAGGATTATTGCATGTAAAATCAAGATTGTGACTGTGTTTAAAATTGCAAGTTGAATTGAACAAGTTGCAATGAAAACGATCCAGTCTAATCTAATCTAATACTTTGCAGGTGTTACCCTGGATTTCCAAGCAGGGGTCAAAATGACAAGGAGTTGTTTATGAGAAGCCAGTTTAACCTTCCAAGCAGCAGAAACCATTTCTATCTTCAGTTTTTCAATCACATAATGTGATATGGCCCCATCACCAACTGTGGAGATAAAACTTATGCAGGCTGCTAGTCTCTACTTGTCAGAGGACCTTCTCACCCAGAGGTATATTTCTACCTCTTATACTCTCCATTTGATTTAGCTACTATGTGTCACTGTACAATAGAAAAAATGTGCTACCATTACAATATATAGTAACTCAGAGGGAAACTCAAGCTGTGCCTGCTGGCTCCAGACGTTGGAAAACAATCCTGTAGATGGTGCATCCACAGGAAGAGCTTGATTTCACTCCTCTCCTTCCTGATACCCAGAGGTGAAAGGGAATAGTGTTATGAAATTCAGAAAAAATTCATAGAGGCCTGCTGCTAATGTTTTAGGGTTTTCTTTTAAACATACCACATATAGCACTACTGTAATAAAATTCAAGTATATTTTCAAATTTTTTGAAGATTACATGTTGTCTTCATTTAACTAAACACTGCTGATATCATATGAATGGAAAAAAAAAAAAAAAAAAGTTGATGGCTTTGAAAACCCAACTGAAATATGTCCTGTGTCAACTGCCAGTCTGTGATATTTTTTTAATTGAATGACCAGTAGTTCAGAATGGTAGAGCAACATGACAAAGTGTCATGGTTCTTAATGTTTTGATCCAATACCATTATTTAAAATTATATGTGAATGATGTCATTGTTAAAGTAATGGCAGATAATATTCAACAACAGTGAGGAGGATGTCTTACAGTGGGCAGTGGCATAAGTTGATAAGAGCAAAGAGTGTCTACAATGAAACTGCTGGAATAAGTTTTAATGTCCATTGTCCATTTTAGGGGTTTTCCTGGTGAAGTGAAGAGACAAAGCTATACTGGATTTTAAGGCTGTTTTCTTTGGCAACCTGGCAACTCAGACATCACTAGTCTTGTATCCAGAATTTTAATGTCTGAGCTGAAGATATGGAACTAATTTTGAAATTGTTGTTATCTCAACATGTTTCGTATGTAATATCCTGAAATGTAAATTACTCTAGTAGCTATAGTTGTCACTACTGTAAATTCTATAATCTATACTGCTTAACCTTTAAGGGCAACCAGAGCCAATCCCAGCTGACATTTGGCGACACCCTGGGCTTACAGCTGACATATAGACTTTTTCACATTCGCATTCACCTACAGGCAATGTAGAGTCATCAGTTAACCTGAGTGTGTCTTTAGACTGGGGGGGGAAGCCAGAATACCCAGAGAGTTCCCACGCAGGCACAGGGAGAACATGATAACTCCATACAGAAAAGCCAGGTTTAAAAACTGGAACATTATTGCTGTGAGGCGATAGTACTAACCACTGCACCATCACCCCCATTTTAAATATAGTGGAGTAAAAAGTACAGAACTATGTGAAACAGGCCCTGTACCTAAATAAAAGTACACACTATAAAGTTACTCCATTGTAAGTAAAAATCCTGCATTGAAAATGTCAAGTATAAGTATAGAAGTAAAATTTGGAATTAAACCATCAAAAAAAGTATTTAATGCAGACACTAGCTGACTAATAAATTAATATATTTATATATAATAGATTTAATATAGCTTTAAGTTTCAGGACTGATTTACTTGTGACATCCAAAACTGACTGTTTCTTACCCATGGTTTAGTCTAAAAAGAAATGTAAATATTTCCTGGTTGGCATCACAAACAGGTGAAATCTTCTCATCTAATTTGCTGATTTCTGTAAATTTTTGAATAAAACAATACTCTTAAATGAATAATAGACACAGTAGTTTGTCAGGAAGGAGGTTTTCTACTGTGGACCATCTTAAACTTCTAAAATCTTCAGGGTAAAAGTTACATTAACAGTATGTACCAGCCCAATCAGATAAGAAATATGGCTATTATTAACTGAAAGACTTGGCAAAGTGCATGGCTAAGCACAAGTGGCATGTTTTAATTGCTTCTTGCCATTGACTGCTGGCCCTGGGTGTGTGCATGACCCAGCCCTGTTCTGGGCAAACCCAATCCAGTTTGGTGAAAGATCACATGTTCAACTAATGATGACAGAAACATATGATATCTGGAGCCAATCCTAACTGACACTGAACGGGACACTGAACCACAGTTTTCACATTACATTGACATGTTATCAATTTTTAGTAGTAGAGTACCAACATTTAGCAAGGACAGAGTAGCTGAAGTATCATTCACTGCAGTTTTTCTTCTGTCAACCTGCCGAACAAGTCCACCATTCACTCTCTTTCAGCTTGCTGTGTTCACTCCTAAATCGTGATGGAAACATCCATATCTTAATATTGCTGGGACCTCAAGTTTTACATTTTCAGTAGGTCTAGTTATCATCCCAAAACATTGAGCTATGCACCAGATGAAATCAAGACTATTTTGCTTAACTTGTGTGAGTAATGGCAAGTAATGGGCATCCACAAACTAAGCCAGTCAACAGAGCTGTGAGGAACTGCAGAATCAGATAACAATAAATCATCAAGTGTTAGCTGTATTTTAGAAATGGCTGGTAACACCTACTGAAAACAGTTATATAAACAAATTGGGGTGAAAATCACACATAATCCACAATACATGATGACAAGGACCATGTGACTGTACATATGACCAGAGATGGGCTGCCAGGGCCAGCAAGGACTCCTCTGCTGGCTTAAACATTAAATATATGTTTGTTTGTTTGTTTGTTTTCTTTCTAATAATATACACATGTACACATGGTATCATAGTATTTTTAATCAGACTAAAGTATAACAAGAATTAGTGAATGGATTTCCATGAAAACTGGTATAGATATTCATAGTATACTGCTAATATGGTAAACATTCACCTGACAACTTACTTACTGTTTCCAGTCATGGCATTGTCACTTTTTCTAACCTTTATTCAGTGTTTTTTACTCATTACAATAACTTTATCCACTTGTTTTGGAGAGGAGGAGACATCTATGAACAATTCATCTCTCAGTGAAAACCTCATGAACAATAACTACTGAAGGAATCCTAATCTAAAAACAAGCTGAGAATCGACAAACTAGCTGAGCTAACATTAGCAGCAGCTCAGCTAAGAGCCTGTAGCCTGTTATTGACCTCTATGTGAGTTGATGAAATAATGAAACAATGAGAACAACAGCTCCTGCAAAGTCTATTAGAATAAACTACTACTTCTATAAATGTAGTGAAGGCCTTATATAGACAGGTGTGTGCCTTTCCAAATGATGTCCAATTAATTGAATTTACCACAGGCGGCCTCTGGTCAAGGTGGAGAAACATTTTAAATTAATAAACAAAAAATCTAAAATTCTGTTTTTGCTTTGTCATACTGTGTTATTGATTGTAGATTGATGCAGGAGTTTAGCAAAAGAGTGACAAAGGTGAAAGGGTCTGAATACTTCCCAAATGCCCTGTAACTGTTATTGATCAGAAAATATTAAAACTATATAGATTTCATTTTCTTACTAACAGACACTGTGTCAAATATTTTTGGTCCAGAATGGAGTCTTGGTTCAAGGGCTGCAAACCTAACACTGATTAAGTGTCTCAAACCAATACTTTTATGGCACTGTGCCTGGATGCAGCTGCCAGCTCTGCTTCCAATTAGAAAAAACTTATCCCAGAAATTCAAGAATGTTTTCTCTCTTTGACCTTTGCCCTTTTGTCCTGCTCAACTACTTAAGATTAAGAATGAAACACAGGGAAATGAGGTGAGGTGAAGAGATTGGAAGAAAACACAATGAATATAAAAGGAATTAAAGCTGCAAGCAGCATTGAACGGGCCCACGCAGGTTGTACGACACAATTCTGCAACTGCGTGACTGCCAGACATAGAGGGAATGAGTCAGAAGTCTCTTACTGCCCCCATCAGGTGGCGCTATGACTATACCTGAATATTGGCATGTAGATGTGTTCAGGCCATGACACTTAGCAAACCTGAAGTTTGGGGTAGATTGGACAGTGCATGCAGGAGTTACAATAACTTCCTTACTTCTTTAAAAGGGGAAAAAAAATGCCATTAAATCATGGGCAGAAAATTAACAATTTATTTAACACATCTATGTTTAATAAATCCCTAAGTAGGCAATCGACAGTGAGTAACTGTTCAGTCTGGCTATGCAGAATAGAAAGACTTTAGGAAACACAGAGGATTATTGCATGTAAAATCAAGATTGTGACTGTGTTTAAAATTGCAAGTTGAATTGAACAAGTTGCAATGAAAACGATCCAGTCTAATCTAATCTAATACTTTGCAGGTGTTACCCTGGATTTCCAAGCAGGGGTCAAAATGACAAGGAGTTGTTTATGAGAAGCCAGTTTAACCTTCCAAGCAGCAGAAACCATTTCTATCTTCAGTTTTTCAATCACATAATGTGATATGGCCCCATCACCAACTGTGGAGATAAAACTTATGCAGGCTGCTAGTCTCTACTTGTCAGAGGACCTTCTCACCCAGAGGTATATTTCTACCTCTTATACTCTCCATTTGATTTAGCTACTATGTGTCACTGTACAATAGAAAAAATGTGCTACCATTACAATATATAGTAACTCAGAGGGAAACTCAAGCTGTGCCTGCTGGCTCCAGACGTTGGAAAACAATCCTGTAGATGGTGCATCCACAGGAAGAGCTTGATTTCACTCCTCTCCTTCCTGATACCCAGAGGTGAAAGGGAATAGTGTTATGAAATTCAGAAAAAATTCATAGAGGCCTGCTGCTAATGTTTTAGGGTTTTCTTTTAAACATACCACATATAGCACTACTGTAATAAAATTCAAGTATATTTTCAAATTTTTTGAAGATTACATGTTGTCTTCATTTAACTAAACACTGCTGATATCATATGAATGGAAAAAAAAAAAAAAAAAAGTTGATGGCTTTGAAAACCCAACTGAAATATGTCCTGTGTCAACTGCCAGTCTGTGATATTTTTTTAATTGAATGACCAGTAGTTCAGAATGGTAGAGCAACATGACAAAGTGTCATGGTTCTTAATGTTTTGATCCAATACCATTATTTAAAATTATATGTGAATGATGTCATTGTTAAAGTAATGGCAGATAATATTCAACAACAGTGAGGAGGATGTCTTACAGTGGGCAGTGGCATAAGTTGATAAGAGCAAAGAGTGTCTACAATGAAACTGCTGGAATAAGTTTTAATGTCCATTGTCCATTTTAGGGGTTTTCCTGGTGAAGTGAAGAGACAAAGCTATACTGGATTTTAAGGCTGTTTTCTTTGGCAACCTGGCAACTCAGACATCACTAGTCTTGTATCCAGAATTTTAATGTCTGAGCTGAAGATATGGAACTAATTTTGAAATTGTTGTTATCTCAACATGTTTCGTATGTAATATCCTGAAATGTAAATTACTCTAGTAGCTATAGTTGTCACTACTGTAAATTCTATAATCTATACTGCTTAACCTTTAAGGGCAACCAGAGCCAATCCCAGCTGACATTTGGCGACACCCTGGGCTTACAGCTGACATATAGACTTTTTCACATTCGCATTCACCTACAGGCAATGTAGAGTCATCAGTTAACCTGAGTGTGTCTTTAGACTGGGGGGGGAAGCCAGAATACCCAGAGAGTTCCCACGCAGGCACAGGGAGAACATGATAACTCCATACAGAAAAGCCAGGTTTAAAAACTGGAACATTATTGCTGTGAGGCGATAGTACTAACCACTGCACCATCACCCCCATTTTAAATATAGTGGAGTAAAAAGTACAGAACTATGTGAAACAGGCCCTGTACCTAAATAAAAGTACACACTATAAAGTTACTCCATTGTAAGTAAAAATCCTGCATTGAAAATGTCAAGTATAAGTATAGAAGTAAAATTTGGAATTAAACCATCAAAAAAAGTATTTAATGCAGACACTAGCTGACTAATAAATTAATATATTTATATATAATAGATTTAATATAGCTTTAAGTTTCTGAACCACAGTTTTCACATTACATTGACATGTTATCAATTTTTAGTAGTAGAGTACCAACATTTAGCAAGGACAGAGTAGCTGAAGTATCATTCACTGCAGTTTTTCTTCTGTCAACCTGCCGAACAAGTCCACCATTCACTCTCTTTCAGCTTGCTGTGTTCACTCCTAAATCGTGATGGAAACATCCATATCTTAATATTGCTGGGACCTCAAGTTTTACATTTTCAGTAGGTCTAGTTATCATCCCAAAACATTGAGCTATGCACCAGATGAAATCAAGACTATTTTGCTTAACTTGTGTGAGTAATGGCAAGTAATGGGCATCCACAAACTAAGCCAGTCAACAGAGCTGTGAGGAACTGCAGAATCAGATAACAATAAATCATCAAGTGTTAGCTGTATTTTAGAAATGGCTGGTAACACCTACTGAAAACAGTTATATAAACAAATTGGGGTGAAAATCACACATAATCCACAATACATGATGACAAGGACCATGTGACTGTACATATGACCAGAGATGGGCTGCCAGGGCCAGCAAGGACTCCTCTGCTGGCTTAAACATTAAATATATGTTTGTTTGTTTGTTTGTTTTCTTTCTAATAATATATGTAATAAATTGTTCCCAATAATCTGTTGTCCTCATTTCATAGCTTTCCTCTTGGTTGCTTGCTTGGTTGCTCTTCCTCTTGCTCCTCTTGGTTCCAGTACAGTCTGTTTATGTTAGAGCTTTTATCCAATCAGCTTTCAGCCCTGTGTTGCCAAGTTAAAATAAATCTGCCTTAAGGCCTTCAGAATCAACAGTGCAGGCTCCTGTAATTTAGAATAAATGGCGATGAAACTGTTGCCTTGTGGCTCCCTTAACCAATCACATTTAGATACAGTATGTCCATCTCCCACATAAATGTTGGGTGTCCAACAAATAACCCATCAAAGGTGAATATGAGGTTTTGTCAAAGGTATGTGGCACCATTTTATGAAGAGTAACTCATACAGTACCATTTTTTTCTTTCTTTCTTTTTTTTTACAGGCTTCAGTACAAATGCAGAACAGAATCCATCTGTATCATTTATACTGACTCACTGTTATCAGTGAAAGCAGGTGTTGTTTCCTGTTTCCTGTGAACACAGATAAGCTGTGTGCTATTGATTAGAAATGAACTACAGCATTTTAATCTGACTTGTGTCTACAAAGACCATTAGCATGACATATACCCTTAATTATAGGATTAGCTAAACAGAAAGGATGACACTGAACTACAGAAAACATTTTTTTTTCCCAGTGACATATAGTCAAATTGGTATTTGGTGGGGTTTTTTGTTTTGTTTTTCCCCATTGTGCCTGCCTACATACACATACTTAGGCTAGAATCTCATCCTGTGTATGTAATAAAAAATGTAGAAAACACAATAGAATCATGGAAATCTTGAATATGTAATAAATATTACATATAAACGGTGAATATTTTATAGTTTGTTATTTATATAACATCAGTTCTATTGTTTGAACTCACCACAAACCATCAGAGTTTGTAGATAATGAGCATTTCTGACCATTTATAAATTTAGTTGTGGTTATGCAAATAACTCAGCATTACCACAAATGTTATTTGCACACACAGAGAGCACAGAGGGTTTGGACCATGACGAAGCATTTGAGAGGTAAGAGCAGAGTGGAGGGAAACAGCTGCGCTGTATTCCATATTCCTTACATAGACTGAGAAAGGAGAGATACCTGTTCCTGGGTATGAGTGTGTTTTGTTTGGTGTTTATGTATGTGTTTTATGTGCTTCTTTGTTGGCTGACTAACACAAGACTGTCTCACACAAAAGAGATACAGCAGCCTTGCACAGGCCAGTCTAAAGTTGTGTCCCACAGGAGCCACCTCCTGGCAGGTAGGCAGGTCAAGAATTAATACATTACAGCAGGCTGACACTGCTGTCCCATTCTAAGAACGCCTTTGACTGTAGCCAGAAAATATGTCCCCTTTTTGCTAAAATCTGCAGCACACAATCTGAGTGCGATTTCACATTCAACAGTTACACATGTACACATGGTATCATAGTATTTTTAATCAGACTAAAGTATAACAAGAATTAGTGAATGGATTTCCATGAAAACTGGTATAGATATTCATAGTATACTGCTAATATGGTAAACATTCACCTGACAACTTACTTACTGTTTCCAGTCATGGCATTGTCACTTTTTCTAACCTTTATTCAGTGTTTTTTACTCATTACAATAACTTTATCCACTTGTTTTGGAGAGGAGGAGACATCTATGAACAATTCATCTCTCAGTGAAAACCTCATGAACAATAACTACTGAAGGAATCCTAATCTAAAAACAAGCTGAGAATCGACAAACTAGCTGAGCTAACATTAGCAGCAGCTCAGCTAAGAGCCTGTAGCCTGTTATTGACCTCTATGTGAGTTGATGAAATAATGAAACAATGAGAACAACAGCTCCTGCAAAGTCTATTAGAATAAACTACTACTTCTATAAATGTAGTGAAGGCCTTATATAGACAGGTGTGTGCCTTTCCAAATGATGTCCAATTAATTGAATTTACCACAGGCGGCCTCTGGTCAAGGTGGAGAAACATTTTAAATTAATAAACAAAAAATCTAAAATTCTGTTTTTGCTTTGTCATACTGTGTTATTGATTGTAGATTGATGCAGGAGTTTAGCAAAAGAGTGACAAAGGTGAAAGGGTCTGAATACTTCCCAAATGCCCTGTAACTGTTATTGATCAGAAAATATTAAAACTATATAGATTTCATTTTCTTACTAACAGACACTGTGTCAAATATTTTTGGTCCAGAATGGAGTCTTGGTTCAAGGGCTGCAAACCTAACACTGATTAAGTGTCTCAAACCAATACTTTTATGGCACTGTGCCTGGATGCAGCTGCCAGCTCTGCTTCCAATTAGAAAAAACTTATCCCAGAAATTCAAGAATGTTTTCTCTCTTTGACCTTTGCCCTTTTGTCCTGCTCAACTACTTAAGATTAAGAATGAAACACAGGGAAATGAGGTGAGGTGAAGAGATTGGAAGAAAACACAATGAATATAAAAGGAATTAAAGCTGCAAGCAGCATTGAACGGGCCCACGCAGGTTGTACGACACAATTCTGCAACTGCGTGACTGCCAGACATAGAGGGAATGAGTCAGAAGTCTCTTACTGCCCCCATCAGGTGGCGCTATGACTATACCTGAATATTGGCATGTAGATGTGTTCAGGCCATGACACTTAGCAAACCTGAAGTTTGGGGTAGATTGGACAGTGCATGCAGGAGTTACAATAACTTCCTGTTTAATGGCGAAGCATCAAAATTCGCCATGGCGACACAGCAAGGGCGTCCCATGAAGACCCACAGTCACCATTATGATGTTAATGCTTGTCTGACCAAATTTGCGGTGAATCAGATCAACCCACTTGGATGAAACACATCATTTCCTGTTGCCAATATGTGGCACTATGACTATACCTGAATATTGGCATGTAGATGTGTTCAGGCCATGACACTTACCAAAAATGTCAAGTTTGGATCAGATTGGACAGTGCATGCGGGAGTTAAAACAACTTCCTGTTTAATGGCAAGGATGTCAAAGTCTAAAATGTCATTTCCTGTGGCAAGTAGGTGGCGCTATAACTTTTTGTGAATATTGACATGTGGGTGTGTTCATGTTGGGACCATTATCATCACTGTTACATTTGGGGCTGATTGAACAAAGTATGGCTGAGTTACAGCAACTTAAACGCAACTTCCTGTTTCATGGCAAGGCATGGAAGTTTTAGGTGCCGCCACGGCCACACCCTTTCAAAACCAACAAAATCTTATAAAAACTTTTAATCACAAAGGCCTTGAGAGTATCCTGACTAAGTTTGATCAAAGGAGTTTGATCAAATACAACATCCCCAAATGATGAAAAATAATCCAAATTTATGCGATAAAATCAAAATGGCCAACTTCCTATAGGTTTGAGGCCATGATGTCAGGAGACTTTTTGGTGCATCTTGGCATGTTACATCATGCCTCAGATTTTGTTTACCTCAGACAAACTAAGCTCAATGGCAAGGGGGGTTTGAATATGTCCAGGGGAGTGCTATGTAGCCATTTTACAGTGCCAGTGAACAAGACCCCTTTTCACCAGGTCTGATGTGTGTGCAAAGTTTCATGAGTTTTTGAGCATGTTTAGGTCCTTAAAAATGCAATTCACTGGAATAAAAATAATTCCTATGGTTACAATAGGGCCTTCGCACGCTAGTGCTCGGACCCTAAAAATACAGTTGACTGATGTGAAAGAATGAGAGAAAGAAAGAAAATGAAAAGAAAGAAGCAAAACACAAAGATTTCAGTATGTGGGTCTGGTACCTAGAGTATCCTTATCATGAATAGTTTACTTCTTGTTATATAATAGCAGAGTGCTACTTGTTAGTCACATTACACACACACACACACACAATCAGGAACATTGTTGCCTCAGTCCCTTACACTCAGCAATTCAGTGTGAGCAGAAGCAGTTAAGCACAGAGGGCCTGTGTGACTCCACTGTCATCTTCTCATTAATACATGAAGGTGTGTTTGTGTGTATCATCTGAGTCATGTGCACTCCACCGACTGCACTGTTTACCTCCCCTAGACAAAGACTAAACAAAGTTCCTCCATTAAAATACTTAGTACATGCTGACATTTAGATGGAACATGTCGCCGGTCTCTGACTGTCTCCTCTGATATTTTTGTCTCTCTGAAGTCTGACTCTCTGTCATCTTTGCCTTAGAAGGTTTACAGATGACACGTCATACCATAGTCCTTCAGGGGATTTAAGGGGACTTCAGTGGAACACAACACAGCAGCCACTTTGGAAATCCTTTAGCTGTGTTTTTAAAAGTCTGTTTTGGCTATCTGCACAGGACATAATGGAGTGATTCCTTAGATCCTGAAATTGGCCCATGCAAGATAAAATAGTTTATTGGTATGGGCCGCTTGCTGTATCACAGCTGTTTAGAATATGTTTTTGCTAAGTTGGACCTTATAGCACTGTCAAAAGAATAAGTTTACCTGAACCACAGGTAACCTGCAGACAAACTGGATGATGAAGTCAGTAGATTTTACCTCATACAACATAGAAGCTCAGGTGACTAAACCATTCACATGTCCTTGCAGGTACCAGACTGGTGCTGCTGCATTTATTACTCCCTTTCTGCAGTAGCAGGTTTGTTCCAGGTTTGTTTCCACTTTATTTAAAATATATCTATTAATAATTTACGCTTAAACTGAAGAAGACATTACAGTTTGATATCTTATATTTTCTTTATTTATTTATCAGCATGAAAATGTAGGATGCTGAATACACAAGTGTTTGATTAAAAAAATGCATACATGAATGTTTTTGTTTTACAGTGAGACTATTAAAAGATGAATTATTACAATGTTAATTATAAACTGTCACATTTGACATTTTCTGGCTCCAGGAACAGTAAGACATAGATTAAACAACTGGTGCAGTTGAGGACACACACGATTTAGTCCCAGATTTCATTACAGGGCATATGAATGTGCAGTCAGTCGGCATGTACAATACCAGGGCCTTCAGACTTATTCAACTAAATGGAAATGAACTATTACGAATATTAAATACCCATATTTTTCTTGACATGAAATATGTGATGTAATAACGGCCCATTTGCAGTGCAAATAGTAGCTGACATACAGCAGTGTTAACAGATTGAACAGGGGGGGCTGATTAAAAGTTCTGAGTTTGTGAATCATTCATATCAGATACCAATATCATGAACCTTTATCATTTTTTTTTAGTTCAAGTATGTTGAGTTGAGGGTGGTATTATGTGCAGTGGACTGTCACCTGACAATGCCAGTATTTTAGACTCAGTGTGTTCAAATCTTACTATTTAAGGGCAGTTTTCTGAAGTTTTGTGACCTCAGTATTTCTATAATCCTGGCTATGGCCCCAATTTGTTATGAACTCTAGTACAGGACCCCAATGCAGAGAACACACACACACACACAGGTAAGTACCAACAGATGGCTCTTTAATAAGGCACTGATGAAAACACAGGAACAATAGGCAGGCAGCGTGGCAGGCGACTGGCTGACTATAGAAAGTACTGAAGACACGAGGAACAGAAAACGCTGCCACTGGAGAACACAGGTAGCCACAGAGAACAGGAGAATCCAAACACAGGTAGCGCTGAGAGCTTGCACACAGGATTCTCTTGGTAGCATGTAGAGTGAATACATTATTAGTCTGAAATTAAATATGTGGATTGCAGTGATACTACAAATAGGCTATTGTCTTCAGTTACTATCACAAGATATTCAGTCTGCTTAAATGGAGAAAATATCCACACACCACATTGAACATAGACAAGAGAAAGAGTTAAATGTGCTTCATGAATTGAAAACCTCAGATACAAGCATAATAAATATCTTATTATTACATATTATTATTATACATTAAGCAATAAAGCTGTATCAGTCTTTAAATGTACACACAAGCTATATACATGGTATATGGAGTTGAGGGAGGCTGCTGGTATCTCAGCCACGTAGATTGATGATATTGGTTTGAACCCAGCCCCTGACCTTTGTTCCAATCTCTTGCTGTGTCTCAGTGTGCACAATCCAATTAAGCTGAAATTCTGAAAAAAAAAAAAAAAAAAAAAAAAACATTCACCCTATAACTACAGATTTGGCGTACCACTGTCATGTGCTACAAAGAGAGAAGTCTGTAGCAAAGGCAGCTAATTATGGTATCTTGTGTCAGTGAACAAGAGTGTGTATATCCCAACATCTGCCATGATGTTCTTGTCTGTGGGCCATAATAGCTCCTGCTGCTACTAATGGAGATGAGTGTCAACAGGCTTCAGCACACAGATGCTGATAATTATTGTTCTCTGGTAGCAACTGTATCGAAAACACACGCATTCACTGACAGATACTTCTCTTCACTCATATCTTTTTATACAATCAAACATATGTAATCATTGTAGTTAAGACCACAGATAGGTCAAACTAAATTAAGTCTGCAAACTGTATAATATCAGTGTGATTGTGTGATAAATGCATAGTAAATAATGCATTATACTGCAATGTAATAAGAAAGAAATATATAAGAAAGAGGATGTCTGTAGTCACCTAATCAGCTTTTGGTTTATATGCGATCTAGGACTGTGGTTTTGGATTGATGACCAAAGATTTTACCACATTTCTCTGATGATTGTCAACTTTAGTCTCAGATAGTCCAAAATTGCAGTGTAAAGGGGGCTTAACCAGATTGAAGGTGGACAAGAAATAAGGACCAGATCCTTGCTTTGGGTCAAGTAAAGTTTAAAATGTTTTTCGTTGGCCATGTCTGTCCAAAGATCTTGTTTCTGCTTGTTTGTCCATCCTGATTTTTACCCAAGTCTATTTCCCAGATTTTGATTTTCAGATTATGCATACATACCAAAGTATGGCCTTGTCTTTTATGTAAATTAGAACTGTGTAGTGTTTTGAAATGAATGTGAATCCAACATTTATGAATATATCAAAAATCCCAATAAATCCTCTTCCTGCTTACCTACATGTCTGCCTCCCTGATACTGTGAATATTTTTCTGAGGAATCTTCTCATTCCTTTATACCCACAGAAGAAAAAAGAGAAGTAAGCACAATAGCAGAGGTTTCTCAACCACCATCCTCTAGGTTTCCTGGGCTCCCTCTGCAGCAATCCCCAAACATTTTATCACCATCAGCCATGATGAAACATTCATTTCACTCTGATATTTTGGTAATCCCGCAGAGGATAATGGCACACTTATAGAGTGGTGAAGCTGCTTGGTGTTCTTAATGCAGTTTCCTCATGTTTACTGGTTCTGGTTCTGCTGAATAAAACATGTTTGGGAGCACGGAAGTGTCTCAAAGGCATTATGCACAGGTAGAGATGAGAAAGACAGGCATGTTCACACTATTTCTAATCCTTTTTGAATTGTTTTTTTTTTTTTTTCATCCAAAGCAAAGAAAGAGAGAAATGCTTTAGATGTTCATTTCTTTAAGGTTAACTTCAGATGGTACAAAGGATTAAAACCTGTTTATTAAAGACTGTGTGGAAGAGTTCCTGAAGTCCTGTTGTGTTCTGACAACCCTATTGTCACACAACACAACTCCTTGAATTGAGTTGAATTTCATGTTTCTTATGCATATGTGCTAAAAAGCACATTTTCACCTGGCAAAAAGTATGAGCTTCAGTAGTTAACTTTCAAGATGGAATTTTCATAACAATAACAATTTCTGTAGAAAACACTTTCAAATTGGAGCTCCAATGGAGATTTGCCATTCCTCCCGTGATAATTACTTGAATAAGTCAAGTATCAATTCAAAAATGAAGAGTGTGTAGAGAGACAGACAGAGAGAAAAGGGAGATAGAGAGAAGCTGCTGCAGATAACAAGTTGAAGAAATAGAGTTTAGCATGAGGCAACTTTGTCTTGCCCATGAATAAAGAAGTGAATAACATCAATCATCTCATTATAACACAATGTTCTGCTGAGGAACCTTTAGTCCTGGTATTCATTTAGGCGTTACTTTGTCATGTACCACCCACCTAACCACCGCACGCAGTAGAGCCCTAATGGCTGGCTGGCTGTCCAGTTCTTGTGTGCTTGGGCCCAACGACGCCGGGCTAACCTCTGTCTCTCATTGATCAGGGGCTTCTTGACAGCCTTGTAGGACCTTTAGCCATGATCTAAAAGTCGGCCACGTACAGTGCAGGTGGAACACTGGACACCAGTTTGGATTGGCCACTGCTGCTGAAGCTCCTGTGATGTCATTTCCTGCACATGCAGATCAGGATGCGGTCTTTTCTTGCTGAAGAAACTCTTGGATGCCCAGATCTTGGTTTGTCTTCCAAACTGTTTTCTGCACAGTGTATTCAACTGCTGAAGAACTGCATCTGCACTTCCTGGCTGTCTGGCAGCAGCTGTACCCTTCCTGGCTGAGAATCTGTATCTTCAGGTGTGTTTCCTGCATTAGGTTCCTTGTTTTAGCCACTTTTGTCTCTGAAGGACTTTCAAATGCGCTGGCTTTATATAGACACGAAGCACGACATCAAAAATTGTGTCTTTTAATAAAAAGCACGACCTTCATTAGTGGATCACTGGTACCAAAATGACTTAATACTCAAAATTAATTATATTTTTTTATTTTTTAAGTTTTCAGTGTGTGTGTGAGTGTGTGTGTGTGTTCCAGTATGTATTGTCCCAAAATAGCAGCTGCATAAAAATAGAATGCATGCACTTAACTTCCTGCAACCTAACTTGGCTTAATTTCATCCAACAGAAATCATTCTAAGCTTCATGACATTTGGCATGCTTGATATGTTAGTTTGTTCACTACCCAGAATGTGTGTATAATCCAAACTTGTAGAAGCCTATAGAGGATAGAAATTATTAATGCACTAAAAGCTGTGTAACTCAACTAAACTGCATCAGTGAGTCTGTCCAAAGTCCATGGGCAGTGGGAATCAAGAGTAATTGCCACAACATAATGAAATACATGAAACATGAATAAAAAAATACCAGTAGATTTTAGTTCAGTATTAACAGCAAGTGTTTATTAAGATTTGGCAATATAAAGTTTACCTTTTTTGGAGGTGTTGGAAGATGTTTTTTGGAAAAAATTCTCAAGGTGAAAGTGCCCGAGGCTCTGATACCAGGAGTACAGGCTCTTCTGAGGAGGATGCATTTCTAGAATCAAAGGAAGAGCAGTCATCCGTGACCTGTAAATAATCATGTTCCTAATACTTTTATTCTCTGTTCTGAGTTATCAGTGTGTTAGCACTTCAATTTTCCTCTTTATTATCAGGTGTAGTAAATTGTAGTGTGTTGCTGTGGCTGTTAGTTCACAAAATGCAGTGCAAACAGTGTTGTGATACAGCTGAAGAACAGTTACTTATATACAGACCTGGCCAAAAGTATTAGTGCATTTATACCTAATTGAAACGACACACCATGCCTCCAAAAAAGTGTTGGAATTAAAAGCTCTTATGTCATGTATACCTGCATGCCTTTGGTTTGCCATAAAATAAAACAAAGATCTGACATCTTGCTTATTTTACAAATATCTTCTAAAATGGCCTCATTAAAATTATTGGTACCCCTCAGAAGTATTAAAAAATACATGGACTGTAGCAATATTTCAAGCACACTATTGTCTTCAGTTTGTATCACAGGTATCTTCAATCTTGCAATCAATTATTTAGCCTATTTAAATGGAGAAAAGTACTCACTGTGCTGTTTGGTATCATTATGTGCACCGCACTGAACGTAGACTGGAGAAAGAAAAGAGGAGTTGTCTGAGGAGATAAGGAAGAAAATAATTGCCAAGCATGCTTGAGGTAAAGGCTGCCATTTCCAAGCAGTTATATGTTCCTGTGACCACAGTTGCTAATTTTATTGAGACATTTTAAGTTTCATGGGACCATAGCCAACCTCATTGGATACAGGCACATAAGGATAATTGACCCTGATCATCAGTGTCATCAGACCCTTTTACTGGGGCAGAAGCCCCAGTATAAATGCCACAGTTAATTTCAGCAGCAATAAATGTTTATCATTACATTAATAAAGATAATTATGGCATACATGTATCTATCCTGTTAGCAAAAAGAATATATGTATTTCTACTCAAACATGTAGCAAGTGTGTTAACTCCAAATACAAGCTATAGCCTACGCACACATTCTGTGTGTCAATAAATGTCACTGTGCTTGAGCAGCAGGTGAACTACAACAGACACGCAGCTTCCCCATGTGTCGGTGCGCAAAACTGAGCACAGTTTGAGATCTAGTAATGTGACACAACAATAGTTTGTTTGCTTTGTTTTTTTTTTTTTAAACAAAACCAAAAGACCTCACAGTAATTGAAACATAATTGCATGAGTTGTGTAGATGTGCGTTTGTTATTATTTGGATGTAAGAGTATGCGTTTACTGCCACAGAATGAGAATGTCCATATACAGCTCTGGAAAAAATTAAGAGACCACTGCAAAATTATCAGTTTTTCTGATTTTACTATTTATAGTTATGTTTGAGTAAAATAAACATTTTTGTTTCATTCTTTAAACTAATGACAACATTTCTCCCAAATTCCAAATAAAAAATATTGTCATTTATAGCATTTATTTGCAGAAAATGACAAATGGTCAAAATAACAAAAAAGATGCAGTGTTTTCAGACCTCAAATAACGCAAAGAAAACAAGTTCATATTTATTTTGAAATATCACAATACTAATGTTTTAACTTAGGAAGAGTTTGGAAATCAATATTTGGTGGCATAACCCTGATTTTTAATCACAGCTTTCATGCATCTTTTCATGCTCTCCACCAGTCTTTCACATTGCTGTTGGGTGACCTTATACCAATCCTGGCGCAAAAAATTCCAGCAGCTCAGCTTTGGTTGATGGCTTGTGACCATCCATCTTCCTTTTGTGAAAAAAGAACCAAGGAAAACTATAAGACCATTACAAGCTGAACTACAAGGTATACATGCTGCTCTCTGAATGAAAGTGGGCTTCATGGAAGAAGACCAAGGATGACCCCACTTTTGAAAGAGAAACATTAAAAACTGACTGGAGTTTAGTAAAATGCATATTTGAGTGGCCAAAATGCTTCTGGGGGAATGTCCTTTGGATAGATGGCACAGAATGGGAGTTTTTTGATAAATCACACTGGCTCTAGGTTCACAGAAGAAAAAAATGAAACTTTCCTTGAAAAGACCACCAACAAAACTCAGTCATGTTATGGGGTGCCTTTGCTGTTTCTGGCATGGGGTGCCTTGAGTCTGTGTACAGCACAATGAAGTCACAAAATTATCAAGGTATCTTGGAGCAAAACATACTGCCTAATGTCAGAGAGCTCTGACTCAGTCGCAGGTCATGGTAACTCCAACAGGATAATGACACAAAATATCTAAAAGGGCCAAAGATTTAATGAAAAGAGAACACTGTGCTGTTCTGACATGGCCTATAAATAGAGCTAAAACCTGCAGTTTTGAAACAGCTCCCATCAAACCTGAGAGAACTGAACCAGTTGGCTCAGAAAGACAAGGCCTGACTACCAGTTATAGAAAGTGATCAAGATATTGGCAAACCTTAATTGATACCTGATGCTGGCACTAGATGAGAAATCAAATTATCAAAAAAATAAATAAATTTACAATTAAGAACAGTTTATCTTGTGGGGACCATGAATCTCCATCCATTATCAACCTCATGGTGAAGCTAGAAGAAAAGTTAGGGGATAACCAAAGTCAGTAGGCAATATCCTCTCAAGATGAATGTCTGTGCAAAACCGTATCCAATTTTATTCATATTTTTCATCCATTTGTCAAGATACTTAAGTCTAATGTAAGTGCATCATAAGAGAATAAAGCTCAGCTAACTCTCGTTTGCTAACCGTCCTGCATGCTGCCCTGTCTTTCGTTCACAAACTGTTGTTGTACTGCCTTGTGTGATGTGTTGTTTTCTGTCTGTATTTGCTGCTGGAAATGTAATTTCCCAGAGGGAGTCATCCCAAAGGGATCAATAAAGTCCATCTAAGTCTAAGCTAGCATGACTTAAAAACATGTATCCTAAGCTAAATAATACCCCAGTACAATGCAGAATCCCTGTTGTGCAAGGCTAACAATGCTGCCAAATACAGATACACATGGCATGACATGTACCTCTACAGCTAGGATGAGGTTGTATGCAGAAACAAAAAGTGTCATGATTCCTGTCTCAGCCCTGTTTATGTTAGACATTCTACCTGTCATACTCCACTTGCCCACCAGATTTCCTCCTGTTCCCAGAACCACCTTCTCACCTGTTTCCCATTCCCAACTTCTGGAGCCTCCTCGCCTACCTACACTCTCATTCTCCTCATTTGCTCCCCTGTATTTATACAAGCCCTATGTAGTGTCATCATGCCTGGCATCTGTGATCATGCTCAAGAGTTCATGGAGGGGGAGAGATAAACAGAAATGCATCAAGGACCACACTTGGGTTAAAGGAAGTTCACTAAAAACGCTCCTTTAGTCCTGCTTCCCCATCATTCAGTGATAAGAAGCAGAGGGCATCCCTTCCTAAATCTATATCAATCATTACCATGCCATTGGGTAGTAGGAGGAGGAGAAAATAAAACATGTTAAGCTTTCATCCTTCATAGAAATATTAATACTCCATTTGCTCCTTTGCATATTGTTGTCAGTCTGGAATGAAAATCAATGTAAAACACCGGACAAAACAAGAGAGGGCTGGGTGATCGAAGGCAAGTGAAGTTGCAGTGGCCTCAGTTAACAGTACAGGCTTGTCATTAAAATGTTACACATGATGCAAAGTGACAGTGGGCTGCAGTTATATTTGACACAGAAAACAACTCCACCAGGGTTTGGGTGTCAGTCTGGACTGTGTGTGTGCATGCATGTATATATATATATATATATATATATATATATATATAAATTCTGAAATAAATTAGTATATATTAGCATCTCTGTACATCTCTGATAGACTGATAGACAGCAGAGAAGACACAGAAAGATGCTGAATCCTTTCCTCCATTACAATGGTAATTAACAGCAGATAAGCAGTCTGATGGCACACGGTCAGTCCGATTACACATGGTAATGGCTTCCACTCCTGTGGTGCTTCACTTTATTATTTTTTATTAACTGTCTCGCAGAATGATAAGGAAACCTAATTTATGATTTTTACACAGTTTTCTGTGTCTGGGAAATTGTTTTATCATTTAGGGAAAAGCCATGAAAATGTAAAGGGATTGCTTTCCACCCACAAAGCTTTTCATTATAGATAATGGGGAAAAATAGAAATTAAGAGGAGCTACTGTTTAGAGCTTTCTGGACAAAGCTAATGACAACCAACGCAGGGGAAACAAGACTCAAGGCTCCAATGGTAAATTGCTACTGTTACTGTTACTGGTAGTGTGTTCCACAACCACAGTTGCTGATTTCTGTATCCTTAAAGTCATTAAAAGGAAGCCAGAGATGGAATTTGCTAATCTTAGTTTGAATGTTTTCATTCTATTTGTATATAATGCTGCATTAAAAAAATACCATATGATAAGATTTTAAAATGTAGATTTGAAGGTTAATTTGTTAATTAGGGAATAATGATGTTCATGCATTCACACACAATCTGCACCATTTTCCAATTCTGGCTTTTGAAATGAACATCATCTCTTTCCTTTCTGCTTCTGCACAAACAAACATAATCACAAGCTTTTCTTTGTTGACATTCAGAGTAGACTTCAGCTTACAGGTATTTTTCTTTTGGCCACAGCAATACATGAAATATGTCTGGTACTGTTGTACCGCTGTCTCTCTCCATACAGTCACATTTTTGAAAAAAGACTCTGAAATGAACAAATTGACAAAGGGACACTCATTCCTTCCAGTGTGAAAAAAACATTTTTTACAAGAGTCAGGGAAAACAGTGGCATAGCTGTCACAGTGCATTACAACATCTCCTGCTTTCACAGGACAAGATTACCAAAGTGGCGACAGTAGGGAATTTTTGCCTGTCAGACACAAACACACAAAGCAGTAGACAGTTAATGAACCAGAATCACTCACAGATTGTGCAGTTGTTTTTGAATTCATGAATTCATGCAAGTACTTGTGAGAGAGGGCATTGGTAGCCATGCATCTAAATAAATACTTAAATTATTATCTGTTTTATACTTATTATATTTTATTCAATATAAAAATCCAGATGAAGCAAGTATGGAACTTTACAAGTGTGCATCTCCACCAAAAAAAATGTGCAACGTGGTTGAGAGTTATATATATATATATATATATATATATATACTATAACAAGCATACATACTATACACACTATAACAAGTACCTGATGACAGTGGCAGTGAGGCAGAAACCTTGAGCAGAATCAAGCTCAGGGTGGACAGCCATCTGCTTCGACTGGTTGGATTGAGGGAGAAAGGGAGAAGGAGGGAGATAGTGGAAGAGAGAACAGGGAAGTGAGTAACATGAATATGAATGGATGGGGAGGTAGAGAGGGAGAAAGAGGCTCAGGGCATCATGGGAAGTTCCCAAGCACTTTAGGTCTGCAGCAGCATAACTTGGGGAAGGCAAGCCTGAGCCAGTCCTAACTATAAGATTTATCAAAAAGGAAAGTTTTAAGCCTACTCTTAAACATGGAGATGGTGTCTGCCTCACAAACTTGAACAGGGTTCCACAGTAGAAGAGCCTGACAGCTGAAGGCTCTGCCTCCCATTCTACTGTTGAAAAGTCTAGGTACCACAAGTAAGCATGCATTCTGGGAGGGCATTGTTCTAGTAGGATGTGTTTGAAGGAATCATCCTCATGAAAGATAACTGAGGTTCTGTATGATGGATCTGAAGGCCAGGGTAATGTCATCTAGAGTAACTATATCATTAGAAAATGTGTTCCTGAGGTGTCTGAGGTCAAGTACAATAACTTTACTGAGTCTGAGTTTAATGGGAGAAAATTGTTAGCCATCCAGGTCCAATTGATTAGTTTCGTCTGGCTTCATTGACAAGTACAGCTGAGTATCATTTTCATTCCAATGGAAGTTTATACTGTGTATCCTGATACATGATGGGATCTAGAAGACAGGTTGATAGTTTAGATAAAGAAATTGGTGGCTGGTGAAGGTCAATTGAAGAAAAACAGTCTAAATATATCAGGTTTTACAGCTGTTTCTATGGATAATGTGTTTGGAGATAAATCTGTGCAGGCTAGGACAGGAGGTGATGAATAACACCTCCAATAGTTTGAAATTTATCATCAAGGAAGCTCATCGAGTCATTACCACTGAAAGCTATAGGAATACATGGATCAATAGAGCTATGAGTCTCTGTCAGCCTGGCCACAGTGCTGAAACAAAACCTAGGGCTTTAAAAAAATAAATAAATAAATACTCTAGTGATGATGAGCTATACGCAGCTCTGGTGTTACATAGGGCCTTCCTATGTTTTAAGATATATCTTGCCAGACTCTGCCAGACTTCTTACAGTTTGGTGGAACACCATATCCTATCAAGTTTTCAAGTTTTTTGCTTTAATAGTTAGTTTGGTTTGGTTAAATCAAAGATAACATTACAAAAATGTAGTTACATGCCACATTGGACAACTAACATGAAAAATTGGTACAACACAGAGTATGCTGACACAAACATATGAACATTTATGCTAGCTATCATTCACCAAGAGGAATACATAAGAGAGAAACTAAGGGTATGGCTGATGTGAGGAGGGTGCTAACTTAGCTAAGGTTGATGTACCGTGCTAGCACAGTTAGCTAGCTAGCTTCAGTTTGCTAACTTCAGACACACACTAGACATGGCAATGAGTATAATTTGATGCACTTGCACTCTCAGTGCTGATAGAGTGATATACACTAGTTAACCAGCAATTGTTGATCTGTGAGTTTTTCACTTGCCAAATGTAACATAAAGACTCAGAATTACACAGCCGTTAATGTGCACTTGATAACTTCACAGTGATTGTTAATGTGAAAATCCTGTCACAAACCTATGTTGATACATATCCTTTGACACTTTAAGCAGGTATACGGAAATGCGTATGTGCAAACAAGTCACTTGCCCCAACTTGCCACGGAATTTCAGCGAAACCTGTTAGAAATACACATCTAACTATCAAACTAAAAGGACAAAAATATAACCTCCCTGGCATAGACCAAAATATACAAACAAACCCATGTTGTTTCTTTGTATCAAGCTGAAGGCTCACTAGGCCACTATCAAACACATACATTTTAACAAGGCTGCACAACTTGGAAAGAAAGTATCAGTGATCAAAACCAGCCTTCTTACCTTGAGTTCTCTCCGCAGAATGTTTCTGCCCAGACATTTTTTTTTAGTACTAGTGGACACATGCTGTCCATTGCTGCATAGTATTGGCACTGAGTGCCAGGCCACCCTGTCATAGAAGACAGAATAATTAGGATGGCTGGCTGAATTTTCAATTAGCCTTACTACTCCATGGTAAAGTACGAAGACTGTGAGGAGAGTCGTGTTCATCCTTCTATATATTTTGTGGACATGACTAATGTAATGTTATAACCACAGACAACCCTCCTCAGGTAAAAGTAAAGGGAAGAAGTGAACACATCATGAGTTATTTGATATTAGACAATTTCAGTAAGATTAGTTTAGTAGTAAGTGGTTTGGCCACTTTTCTAAACTTAGCTGGGACATCTACTCTGTAAATATCTAAGTTTAAGGACACTGTAACATGTTGGTGCTCTTTATATTTACTTTTTCACATATGGCATGGGCCATGCATATCTGAATTGTTGATTTATTGGCCCAGGTAATGGAGGCAGCACAGTTTAGGTTTGCAAAGTTGCATCTGTGCAAACTACAAAACGTCTGGAACAATGTCCTTTGGATGGTCGAGACCAAAGTGGTAATGTCCACCCATAATGCACAGCAGTCAAACCACAGCACATCAGTGGAAATACTTCATACCAACTGTTAGTGGCGGAGGGCTGATGATTTGGACTTTTTTTTTTTTTTTTTTTTTTGGTAGCCACAGGACAGCCTGTTGCAGCCATTAAGTTGATCATGAAGTCCTCTGTATGTCAAAGCATTCTAGAATCAAATGTGAGGCCACCTGCTGAAATTGGGTCATGCAACAGGACAATGATCCCAGACACACCAGCAAATCAACAACAGAATGGCTGAAAAAGAAAAGAAGGTATTGCAATGGCCCAGTCAACCCTAACCCAACTGAAATGTTGTGGTGAGACCTTAAGAGAGTTGTCCATAAACAAATGCCCACAAACCTCTATGACTGAAGCAATGTTGTAAAGAAGAGTGAGCCAAAATTCCTCCACAATGATGTGAGACTGATAAAATCATACAGACAAACAATAACTTCAAGTTATTGCTGCTAAAGGTGGTTCTACACACTATTGAACCATGGGGTGCCCTTAGTTTTTCATACACTGTTTCTGCATTTTGGCAGAGTAATGACACAGATGAACAACATGACATGACATATTACACTGATGTTGTATTTACCTAATTTTAAGACCTGGTCAGGACCAGATTATTTTTTATTATGTCCTCATGTGTAAAACCATAGAATTCATCATGTCTGTATGTGTAAATGTGTGTGGCTGCAATAAGAGAAAATATGGAGACTCACACATCACACACACACACACACAGAATGTCTTGTCTGCCATGCTGGAGCTGGTCAAGAAAGGAGATGTTTGAAAGATGTGATGTAACCATGTGAAATGTTCTCTTGTCCAATCAGCTTCCACAATGACCACCTCCAGCGAAAGTGCATGTCATTCAAGGGTGGAGACGCATCTACATCAATTCAGTTTGAGACGAATGAAACGAGACAACACAAAGAAGATTAGAGAAGAGAAATGAAAGAGGAGATGAGAAGACAAGAAAGGCCTGAAAATTACAATAGAGGCCAGTAAGGAAGGCAATGATGAAAGAACACATAAGAGGGAAAGGGAGGGAAAGAAAAAAAAGAAATCAGAGTAATGGGAAAGTGGGAATCAAACTGAGAGTGATGGTGAGATCAGGAGTGGAACAAGAAACAATAGTCACTTTGTTTAATGCTACGGTCATAAAATTTGCACACATCCTATTAAAAATATTGTAAATGACTGAGAAATAATCTAATAAAATGATTGTTAAATCAAGTTTGCTGTAAGCAAATATTTTCTCACTAACTCTGCCTTGAACAAATAAGGAGATTCAACAGCTAATGAAGTGTAGAGTCTTGGCCCCATTTATAATATGAAGTCTGTAATTTTGTTAGAAGTTTACTGCTGAGACATTGTCTATATTCAGTTTGTACAGAGAAGGGAAAAATGGGAGAGAAGAAAGCACAAGCGAAAAAAGGGATAAGAGGTAAAGGCAGACGCATTTGCGTAGTTACTATACTTATGCTGCACTTTTGGTAAGATTGAACTTTGGTGATACCAAGCAGCAGCAAGCAATAAAATAAATTTGAAATCATGAAAGTCATATTTCAGAAAATCAGTATCCTGCACACTCTTGGCAGAAAATTCAAACATATTTGGCATGTTCATCCTTCTCTGAACAGTGTGCATACTAGCTTGTGTTGGTACAATTAGGGTCCCTTTGTATTTAGTACTTTAAGGGTAAGGTGTGGTTTATTCATCTCTGATTACTTTTACCAACAAAATCAGGCACAGATATATAGTGTTAGCCCAGTCTAAGCTTTTGCTCTGTGACATGAAAATCTGTTTCCATGGAAACAGTTGGTATGGTACTGATGTTTACCCACAATCTTCACTTTATGGACTTTTCACACATACCATTTTTGGCAGTAAGAGGCCCTTCACTGAGGTTAGAACAACTACATGTCAGCTACAGCAATCAGTGGCAGCCGCATGCAGGTGATCAAACAGAGCCTGTCTAGTCAGTTTTAAAGGAATAATTCAACATTTTGGAAAATGTCCTTTCTAAAAGTTTTAGACTGGAACTGGTATTCAGAGAGTGAATCGGGATATTTAAAAAAAAAAAAAAAAATAGTGATACTTTAACTGATTTAAACTAATATGACAAATGACGTTTAAACAGTTTGTTGTACAGAAGGTTATGGAGAATATTCAAAGTGCCAAAGAGGTGTGGGTATCCAGCTGATGAGCACTAGCCAGCAGACAGGCAGAGTCTTTGGGAAGAGGGGTTTGCATGGGTTTGCATGAGGCAGTCTCTTAACTATGAGTGAACAGTTAAGAGAGTGCAAAAGCTTCTTCTCTGGTGTTTTGCAGTAACCAAACAGTCTCAGATGCAGTACCTACTCCTGAGCTGGAGGAGGGCCACCCCTAAATTTACATGTAACCCAAAAAAACATATTACTATCAGATTTTTTCTACCCAACAGAGATGAATATATGTAATTAAATGTGAATTCTCTTGAGTCTCTTCTGGATTTAATCCAGATAGCAGATACTTAAAATGACAAGGGGAAATGAGGCTTTTGATTTGTCATAATAGGAAAAGCACAGGTGAAACCAGTTTCATCAGTGATGGCTCAGTTCCATAAAGCATTGCAGTAATGAAGTAATGACAGTGAGACAGCATGCACAACACCAAGACCATGGAGGTAGGTTACCTACATGGAATGTAATCACGTACAACTGTGTTTATCCTGCTATGACAAACAAAAATGTCAAAAACACTAAAACTATAAGCTATCCCTGTGTCATTACTGCAATGGCAAGCCAATATTTCTGCCATGATATAAGTCTATACAGTGGAGGTGAATGAACTTTAATAAGGAGCTGCTTACAGCATCGAAAATGATATTTACAAACTCAGACAGCAACTTCTCTTTCCAGGAGTGGTTACCCTGGAAAAACATTGCTGCCAAAAGTTTTCAGAAGGAGAAAGTAGTTCAAATGAAAATAGTGGCAGTGAACTCTGATGTTCATAATTTGTTCTCTATTTATTAATAGTTTTTGCCACTGTGTAGATATATTCTCATCTCTGATCAGACCTTTTAGCCTGATTTCTCTTTGACAAACAGCTTAAGCTTGACCATTCTCCTGACATTTAAATAAAATTAACAAAACTCAAGATATGAGTTAGCTTTAACATGGCATTTCTGAGAATCGTTCTTGAGCAAATCATGATGCCAGAACTAATTACACTTGTGTCTGGTATTA
>NW_026116742.1:0-16217 GCF_001640805.2 Lates calcarifer
ATGATCAATAGAATTTGACCAATATTCATATAAAAGTGAATGAGATTTTACTTTCCCTCTCCTTTCACTAGACAGCAGTTTTTCATTCTGAGCTTAGTGAGCGAGCAGAATCGGAGACAGCAAGACTTTCAGACGCGGACTCACTGTGAGTTCACAGACGGGAAAATGTTTCCCTCGGTCACGGACTGTTTCCATCCATCCCTACAGTTCATGAAAATTAGAATTGGACCAATATTCATATAAACGTGAATGAGATTTTTTCTCCTCTCCTTTCACTAGACAGCAGTTTTTCATTCTGAGTTTAATGAGCGAGCAGAAGCCGAGACAGGAGGACTTTCAGACGCGGGACTCAATGTGAGTCGACAGACGGGAAAAAGATCCCCTCGGGCTCACACTTTCCAT
Source organism: Lates calcarifer (assembly GCF_001640805.2). NCBI lineage: Eukaryota > Metazoa > Chordata > Actinopteri > Centropomidae > Lates > Lates calcarifer. The sequence continues at coordinate 403 of NW_026116742.1, forward strand.
ACATCCCGACTGTACATGATCAATAGAATTTGACCAATATTCATATAAAAGTGAATGAGATTTTACTTTCTCCTCTCCTTTCACTAGACAGCAGTTTTTCATTCTGAGCTTAGTGAGCGAGCAGAAGCCGAGACAGGAGGACTTTCAGACGCGGGAATCACCGTGAGCAGAATCCGAGACAGCAAGACTTTCAGACGCGGGACTCACTGTGAGTTCACAGACGGGAAAATGTTTCCCCTCGGTCACGGACTGTTTCCATCCATCCCTACAGTTCATGAAAATTAGAATTGGACCAATATTCATAGTAAAGTGGCTGAAATCTCATCTTCTTCTCCGTTCACTGGAGACAGCATTTGATAATTCTGAGCTTTAATGAGCGAGCAGAAGCCGAGACAGGAGGACTTTCAGACGCGGGACTCAATGTGAGTCGACAGACCGGGAAAAAGATCCCCCTCGGCGGCTCACACTTTCCATACATCCCGACTGTATATGATCAATAGAATTTGACCAATATTCATATAAAAGGTGAATGAGATTTTACTTTCTCCTCTCCTTTCACTAGACAGCAGTTTTTCATTCTTGAGCTTAGTGAGCGAGCAGAATCGGAGACAGCAAGACTTTCAGACGCGGGACTCACTGTGAGTTCACAGACGGGAAAATGTTTCCCCTCGGTCACGGACTGTTTCCATCCATCCCTACAGTTTATGAAAATTAGAATTGGACCAATATTCATATAAACGTGAATGAGATTTTACTTTCTCCTCTCCTTTCACTAGACAGCAGTTTTTCATTCTGAGTTTAATGAGCGAGCAGAAGCCGAGACAGGAAGGACCTTCAGAACCGGTACTCGCTGTGAGCATAAGTCGAGACAGCAGGACCTTCAGACGCGGGACTCACTGTGAGTCCTCATAAGGGAAAATATCCCGGTCGGCCGCTGACCGTTTCCTTACACCCAGATCATTCACAACCATTCGAATTCAACAAACATTCATATTAAAGTGGCTGAATTGTCATTTTCTCCTCTCCTTTCGCTGGAGACAGCATTTGTTAATTGTGAGCTTTATCAGCGACAGAAAGAAGTAAAACGCAGATGTTGACTCACTGGCCTCAGACTGCTGTCTATTTTGTTTATTCATGAAATGAAAGTTGATAAACATTAGATACTGAGCAGCGATACGTGGATTTTCGGGCTTTTTCACACACTGGTCTGAAATGCAGCCTCTAAAGAAGGTCTCTCCTTTCACATGAGACAGCAGTCGTTAATTGTGAGCTTAATGAGAGAGCAGAAGCGGATACACGAAGACTTTCAGATACCATACTCAGTGTGAGTCCACAGAAGGGAAAAAGATCTCCCTCGGCCACTTCCATACACCCAGATTGTTGATGAACATTAGAATTTGACAAACACTTTTATTAAATTGGCTGAGATTTTACTTTCTCCTCTCCATTCACTAGACAGCAGTTTTTCATTCTGAGCTTAGTGAGCGAGCAGAAGCCGAGACAGGAGGACTTTCAGACGCGGGAATCACCGTGAGCAGAATCCGAGACAGCAAGACTTTCAGACGCGGGACTCACTGTGAGTTCACAGACGGGAAAATGTTTCCCCTCGGTCACGGACTGTTTCCATCCATCCCTACAGTTCATGAAAATTAGAATTGGACCAATATTCATAGTAAAGTGGCTGAAATCTCATCTTCTCTTCTCCGTTCACTGGAGACAGCATTTGATAATTCTGAGCTTAATGAGCGAGCAGAAGCCGAGACAGGAGGCCTTTCAGACGCGGGACTCAATGTGAGTCGACAGACGGGAAAAAGATCCCCCTCGGCGGCTCACACTTTCCATACATCCCGACTGTACATGATCAATAGAATTTGACCAATATTCATATAAAAGTGAATGAGATTTTACTTTCCCCTCTCCTTTCACTAGACAGCAGTTTTTCATTCTGAGCTTGGTGAGCGAGCAGAAGCCGAGACAGCAAGACTTTCAGACGCGGGAATCACCGTGAGCAGAATACGAGACAGCAAGACTTTCAGACGCGGGACTCACTGTGAGTTCACAGACGGGAAAATGTTTCCCCTCGGTCACGGACTGTTTCCATCCATCCCTACAGTTCATGAAAATTAGAATTGGACCAATATTCATATAAACGTGAATGAGATTTTACTTTCTCCTCTCCTTTCACTAGACAGCAGTTTTTCATTCTGAGTTTAATGAGCGAGCAGAAGCCGAGACAGGAAGGACCTTCAGAACCGGTACTCGCTGTGAGCAGAAGCCGAGACAGGCGCACTGTCAGACGCGGGAATCACTGTGAGCAGAAGTCGAAACAGGAGGAATTTCAGACGCGGGACTCACTGTGAGTCCTCATAAGGGAAAATATCCCGGTCGGCCGCTGACCGTTTCCATACACCCAGATCATTCACAACCATTCGAATTCAACAAACATTCATATTAAAGTGGCTGAATTGTCATTTTCTCCTCTCCTTTCGCTGGAGACAGCATTTGTTAATTGTGAGCTTTATCAGCGACAGAAAGAAGTAAAACGCAGATGTTGACTCACTGGCCTCAGACTGCTGTCTATTTTGTTTATTCATGAAATGAAAGTTGATAAACATTAGATATTGAGCAGCGATACGTGGATTTTCGGGCTTTTTCACACACTGGTCTGAAATGCAGCCTCTAAAGAAGGTCTCTCCTTTCACATGAGACAGCAGTCGTTAATTGTGAGCTTAATGAGAGAGCAGAAGCGGATACACGAAGACTTTCAGATACCATACTGAGTGTGAGTCCACAGAAGGGAAAAAGATCTCCCTCGGCCACTTTCATACACCCAGATTGTTGATGAACATTAGAATTTGACAAACACTTTTATTAAATTGGCTGAGATTTTACTTTCTCCTCTCCATTCACTAGACAGCAGTTTTTCATTCTGAGCTTAGTGAGCGAGCAGAAGCCGAGACAGGAGGACTTTCAGACGCGGGAATCACCGTGAGCAGAATCCGAGACAGCAAGACTATCAGACGCGGGACTCACTGTGAGTTCACAGACGGGAAAATGTTTCCCCTCGGTCACGGACTGTTTCCATCCATCCACAGTTCATGAAAATTAGAATTGGACCAATATTCATAGTAAAGTGGCTGAAATCTCATCTTCTCTTCTCCGTTCACTGGAGACAGCATTTGATAATTCTGAGCTTAATGAGCGAGCAGAAGCCGAGACAGGAGGACTTTCAGACGCGGGACTCAATGTGAGTCGACAGACGGGAAAAAGATCCCCCCCGGCGGCTCACACTTTCCATACATCCCGACTGTACATGATCAATAGAATTTGACCAATATTCATATAAAAGTGAATGAGATTTTACTTTCCCCTCTCCTTTCACTAGACAGCAGTTTTTCATTCTGAGCTTAATGAGCGAGCAGAAGCCGAGACAGGAAAGACCTTCAGAACCGGTACTCGCTGTGAGCAGAAGCCGAGACAGCAGGACCTTCAGACGCGGGACTCGCTGTGAGCAGAAGCCGAGACAGGCGCACTGTCAGACGCGGGAATCACTGTGAGTTCACTGACGGGAAAATGTTTCCCCTCGGTCACGAACTGTTTCCATCCATCCCTACATTTCATGAAAATTAGAATTGGACCAATATTCATATAAACGTGAATGAGATTTTACTTTCTCCTCTCCATTCACTAGACAGCAGTTTTTCATTCTGAGCTTAGTGAGCGAGCAGAAGCCGAGACAGGAGGACTTTCAGACGCGGGAATCACCGTGAGCAGAATCCGAGACAGCAAGACTTTCAGACGCGGGACTCACTGTGAGTTCACAGACGGGAAAATGTTTCCCCTCGGTCACGGACTGTTTCCATCCATCCCTACAGTTCATGAAAATTAGAATTGGACCAATATTCATAGTAAAGTGGCTGAAATCTCATCTTCTCTTCTCCGTTCACTGGAGACAGCATTTGATAATTCTGAGCTTAATGAGCGAGCAGAAGCCGAGACAGGAGGACTTTCAGACGCGGGACTCAATGTGAGTCGACAGACGGGAAAAAGATCCCCCCCGGCGGCTCACACTTTCCATACATCCCGAATGTACATGATCAATAGAATTTGACCAATATTCATATAAAAGTGAATGAGATTTTACTTTCCCCTCTCCTTTCACTAGACAGCAGTTTTTCATTCTGAGCTTAATGAGCGAGCAGAAGCCGAGACAGGAAGGACCTTCAGAACCGGTACTCGCTGTGAGCAGAAGCCGAGACAGCAGGACCTTCAGACGCGGGACTCACTGTGAGCAGAAGCCGAGACAGGCGCACTGTCAGACGCGGGAATCACTGTGAGTTCACTGACGGGAAAATGTTTCCCCTCGGTCACGAACTGTTTCCATCCATCCCTACAGTTCATGAAAATTAGAATTGGACCAATATTCATATAAACGTGAATGAGATTTTACTTTCTCCTCTCCTTTCACTAGACAGCAGTTTTTCATTCTGAGTTTAATGAGCGAGCAGAAGCCGAGACAGGAAGGACCTTCAGAACCGGTACTCGCTGTGAGCAGAAGTCGAAACAGGAGGAATTTCAGACGCGGGACTCACTGTGAGTCCTCATAAGGGAAAATATCCCGGTCGGCCGCTGACCGTTTCCATACACCCAGATCATTCACAACCATTCGAATTCAACAAACATTCATATTAAAGTGGCTGAATTGTCATTTTCTCCTCTCCTTTCGCTGGAGACAGCATTTGTTAATTGTGAGCTTTATCAGCGACAGAAAGAAGTAAAACGCAGATGTTGACTCACTGGCCTCAGACTGCTGTCTATTTTGTTTATTCATGAAATGAAAGTTGATAAACATTAGATATTGAGCAGCGATACGTGGATTTTCGGGCTTTTTCACACACTGGTCTGAAATGCAGCCTCTAAAGAAGGTCTCTCCTTTCACATGAGACAGCAGTCGTTAATTGTGAGCTTAATGAGAGAGCAGAAGCGGATACACGAAGACTTTCAGATACCATACTCAGTGTGAGTCCACAGAAGGGAAAAAGATCTCCCTCGGCCACTTTCATACACCCAGATTGTTGATGAACATTAGAATTTGACAAATACTTTTATTAAATTGGCTGAGATTTTACTTTCTCCTCTCCATTCACTAGACAGCAGTTTTTCATTCTGAGCTTAGTGAGCGAGCAGAAGCCGAGACAGGAGGACTTTCAGACGCGGGAATCACCGTGAGCAGAATCCGAGACAGCAAGACTTTCAGACGCGGGACTCACTGTGACTTCACAGACGGGAAAATGTTTCCCCTCGGTCACGGACTGTTTCCATCCATCCCTACAGTTCATGAAAATTAGAATTGGACCAATATTCATAGTAAAGTGGCTGAAATCTCATCTTCTCTTCTCCGTTCACTGGAGACAGCATTTGATAATTCTGAGCTTAATGAGCGAGCAGAAGCCGAGACAGGAGGACTTTCAGACGCGGGACTCAATGTGAGTCGACAGACGGGAAAAAGATCCCCCCCGGCGGCTCACACTTTCCATACATCCCGACTGTACATGATCAATAGAATTTGACCAATATTCATATAAAAGTGAATGAGATTTTACTTTCCCCTCTCCTTTCACTAGACAGCAGTTTTTCATTCTGAGCTTAATGAGCGAGCAGAAGCCGAGACAGGAAGGACCTTCAGAACCGGTACTCGCTGTGAGCAGAAGCCGAGACAGCAGGACCTTCAGACGCGGGACTCGCTGTGAGCAGAAGCCGAGACAGGCGCACTGTCAGACGCGGGAACTCACTGTGAGTTCGACTAGACGGGAAAATGTTTCCCCTCGGTCACGAACTGTTTCCATCCATCCCTACAGTTCATGAAAATTAGAATTGGACCAATATTCATATAAACGTGAATGAGATTTTACTTTCTCCTCTCCTTTCACTAGACAGCAGTTTTTCATTCTGAGTTTAATGAGCGAGCAGAAGCCGAGACAGGAAGGACCTTCAGAACCGGTAACTCGCTGTGAGCAGAAGCCGGAGACAAGTCAGAGGACCTTCAGAACGCGGGATCTCAGCTTGTGAGGCAGAAGTCCGAGACAGCAGGACTTCAGACGCGGCCAGAATCAGACGCGGGACTCACTGTGAGTCCTCAGAAGGGAAAATATCCCGGTCGGCCGCTGACCGTTTCCATACACCCAGATCATTCACAACCATTCGAATTCAACAAACATTCATATTAAAGTGGCTGAATTGTCATTTTCTCCTCTCCTTTCGCTGGAGACAGCATTTGTTAATTGTGAGCTTTATCAGCGACAGAAAGAAGTAAAACGCAGATGTTGACTCACTGGCCTCAGACTGCTGTCTATTTTGTTTATTCATGAAATGAAAGTTGATAAACATTAGATATTGAGCAGCGATACGTGGATTTTCGGGCTTTTTCACACACTGGTCTGAAATGCAGCCTCTAAAGAAGGTCTCTCCTTTCACATGAGACAGCAGTCGTTAATTGTGAGCTTAATGAGAGAGCAGAAGCGGATACACGAAGACTTTCAGATACCATACTCAGTGTGAGTCCACAGAAGGGAAAAAGATCTCCCTCGGCCACTTTCATACACCCAGATTGTTGATGAACATTAGAATTTGACAAACACTTTTATTAAATTGGCTGAGATTTTACTTTCTCCTCTCCATTCACTAGACAGCAGTTTTTCATTCTGAGCTTAGTGAGCGAGCAGAAGCCGAGACAGGAGGACTTTCAGACGCGGGAATCACGTGAGCAGATCCGAGACGGCAAGACTTTCAAGACGCGGGACTCACTGTGAGTTCACAGACGGGAAAATGTTTCCCCTCGGTCACGGACTGTTTCCATCCATCCCTACAGTTCATGAAAATTAGAATTGGACCAATATTCATAGTAAAGTGGCTGAAATCTCATCTTCTCTTCTCCGTTCACTGGAGACAGCATTTGATAATTCTGAGCTTAATGAGCTAGCAGAAGCCGAGACAGGAAGGACCTTCAGACGCGGGACTCGCTGTGAGCAGAAGCCGAGACAGGCGCACTGTCAGACGCGGGAATCACTGTGAGCAGAAGCCGAGACAGCAGGACCTTCAGACGCTGGACTCGCTGTGAGCAGAAGCCGAGACAGGAGGAATTTCAGACGCGGGACTCACTGTGAGTCCTCAGAAGGGAAAATATCCCGGTCGGCCGCTGACCGTTTCCATACACCCAGATCATTCACAACCATTCGAATTCAACAAACATTCATATTAAAGTGGCTGAATTGTCATTTTCTCCTCTCCTTTCGCTGGAGACAGCATTTGTTAATTGTGAGCTTTATCAGCGACAGAAAGATGTAAGACGCAGATGTTGACTCACTGGCCTCAGACTGCTGTCTATTTTGTTTATTGATGAAATGAAAGTTGATAAACATTAGATACTGAGCAGCGATACGTGGATTTTCGGGCTTTTTCACACACTGGTCTGAAATGCAGCCTCTAAAGAAGGTCTCCTTTCACATGAGACAGCAGTCGTTAATTGTGAGCTTAACAAATGCTTTCTCCAGCGAAAGGAGAGGAGAAAATGATAATTCAGCCACTTTAATATGAATGTTTGTTTAATTCGAATGGTTGTGAATGATCTGGGTGTATGGAAACGGTCAGCGGCCGACCGGGATATTTCCCTTCTGAGGACTCATAGTGAGTCCCGCGTCTGAAATTCCTCCTGTCTCGACTTCTGCTCACAGTGATTCCCGCGTCTGACAGTGCGCCTGTCTCGGCTTCTGCTCACAGCGAGTCCCGCGTCTGAAGGTCGTGCTGTCTCGGCTTCTGCTCACAGCGAGTACCGGTTCTGAAGGTCCTTCCTGTCTCGGCTTCTGCTCGCTCATTAAACTCAGAATGAAAAACTGCTGTCTAGTGAAAGGAGAGGGGAAAGTAAAATCTCATTCACTTTTATATGAATATTGGTCAAATTCTATTGATCATGTACAGTCGGGATGTATGGAAAGTGTGAGCCGCCGAGGGGGATCTTTTTCCCGTCTGTCGACTCACATTGAGTCCCGCGTCTGAAAGTCCTCCTGTCTCGGCTTCTGCTCGCTCATTAAGCTCAGAATTATCAAATGCTGTCTCCAGTGAACGGAGAAGAGAAGATGAGATTTCAGCCACTTTACTATGAATACTGGTCCAATTCTAATTTTCATGAACTGTAGGGATGGATGGAAACAGTCCGTGACCGAGGGAAACATTTTCCCGTCTGTGAACTCACAGTGAGTCCCGCGTCTGAAAGTCTTGCCGTCTCGGATTCTGCTCACGGTGATTCCCGCGTCTGAAAGTCCTCCTGTCTCGGCTTCTGCTCACAGCGAGTACCGGTTCTGAAGGTCCTTCCTGTCTCGGCTTCTGCTCGCTCATTAAACTCAGAATGAAAAACTGCTGTCTAGTGAAAGGAGAGGAGAAAGTAAAATCTCATTCACGTTTATATGAATATTGGTCCAATTCTAATTTTCATGAACTGTAGGGATGGATGGAAACAGTCCGTGACCGGGGAAACATTTTCCCGTCTGTCGACTCACAGTGAGTACCGCGTCTGAAAGTCCTCCTGTCTCGTCTTCTGCTCACAGCGAGTACCGGTTCTGAAGGTCCTTCCTGTCTCGGCTTCTGCTCGCTCATTAAACTCAGAATGAAAAACTGCTGTCTAGTGAAAGGAGAGGGAAAGTAAAATCTCATTCACTTTTATATGAATATTGGTCAAATTCTATTGATCATGTACAGTCGGGATGTATAGAAAGTGTGAGCCGCCGAGGGGGATCTTTTTCCCGTCTGTCGACTCACATTGAGTCCCCCGTGTGAAAGTCCTCCTCTCTCGGCTTCTGCTCGCTCATTAAGCTCAGAATTATCAAATGCTGTCTCCAGTGAACGTAGAAGAGAAGATGAGATTTCAGCCACTTTACTATGACTATTGGTCCAATTCTAATTTTCATGAACTGTAGGGATGGATGGAAACAGTCCGTGACCGAGGGGAAACATTTTCCCGTCTGTCGACTCACAGTGAGTACCGCGTCGGAAAGTCCTCCTGTCTCGGCTTCTGCTCGCTCACTAAGCTCAGAATGAAAAACTGCTGTCTAGTGAAAGGAGAGGAGAAAGTAAGATCTCATTCACTTTTATATGAATATTTGTCAAATTCTATTGATCATGTACCGTCGGGATGTATGGACACTGAGAGCCGCCGAGGGGGATCTTTTTCCCGTCTGTCGACTCACATTGAGTCCCGCGTCTGAAAGTCCTCCTGTCTCGGCTTCTGCTCACAGCGAGTCCCGCGTCTGAAGGTCCTCCTGTCTCGGCTTCTGCTCGCTCACTAAGCTCAGAATGAAAAACTGCTGTCTAGTTAAAGGAGAGGAGAAAGTCAAATCTCAGCCACATTATAAAAACTATTTGTCCAATTTTAATGTTCATTTTCTACTGTTTTGAAACTGTGAGCTGCCTAGAGGGAACTTTTTACCTCCTGTGGGACTCGCTATGGCGAGTGAGTCAACATCTGCATCTCACTTCTTTTGGTCTCTGAGAAAGTTGAAACTGAACAACGGCTTCTTTCGTGAAGGCCAGGGGAAATGAAATGTTTGCCAGTTTAATAAACTCAGTAAAAGTCTGCAAAATGTATGTAAAATTCTAATTTTCATTAACTACCTGTATGTATATGGAAGCAGCCCAGGGGGAACTTTTCCCCTTCTGTGGATTCACAGTGAGTCATTGGACTCACTGTGAAATCCTAGTATCTGCTTCTGCTCGTTCATTAAGCTCACAATTAACAAATGCTGTATCCAGTGAAAGTAGAGGCGATTTTTAAATCGAGGCAACTCAAAACATGAATCTTACACACAAAAGGCAAAAGGTTTCCCTTCGACCACTGATTATTTTCATACATCTGAAACTTTGTTAACATTATAGAACTTGACAAACACATTTAACCATTATATTTGTAAACATTCATAGTGAATGTTTATACACATGATATTTTCATGTAACAGAGGCTGAGATTTAGATTTCCCCTCTCCATTTAACAGGGCACAGCAGTTGTTCATTCTGAGCTAATCGTGTCTGAATTCAGCTAACACTGGATCTTCACACACTGGTCTCACTTATTAGAGCACCCACTGAAAGAAACTGGTTTCCCCTGGGCCACTGACTGATGTCATATATTGTGAATGTTTATAAACATTACAATTTCACAGAGATTCATATTAGAGAAGTTGAAATTTAAATTTCGCCTCTCCTTTTAAGAGGGACAGCAATTGTTTATTGTGAGCTTATTCATCGTCCAAATGCTGCGTCTAGTAGATCTTCACACACTGGCCTCACTTAGAGCACCCAAAGAAGAAAAAGGATTCCCGCCGGCAATATTTGATCCTGAGCGTGTATGACTATTGTTCTAAATGTTTACAAACATTACGCTGAATGTTTACAAACATTATGCTGAATGTTTATAAACATTAAAGGTATTGATAAACATTTGGCTGAATGTTTATAAACATTATGCTGAATGTATATTCAGCATAATGTTTATAAACACGATAAATGTTGATAAACATTTGCCCTAAATGTTTATAAACATTCAGTGTAATATTTGTAAAACATTAAAATTTCACAAAGATTCATATTAGAGAGGCTGCAATTTAGATTTCCCCTCTCCTTTTAACAGGGCACAGCAGTTGTTCATTATAAGCTTATTTAGCGTCCAAATGCTGCGTAAGGTGCATGTTCACACACTCGACTCACTTAGAGCACCCACAGCAGACAACAGGTTTCCCCTCGGCTATGATTGCTTTGAGACATTCTGAATGAAAACATGACAAATTGACATAGATTCGTGTTAGAGAGGCTGAGATTTAGATTTCCACTCTCCTTTTAACAAGGAACAGCAGTTGTTCATTCTGAGCTAATCGTGTCTGAATTCAGCTAACACTGGATCACACACACTGGTCTCACTTAGTAGAGCACCCACTGAAAGAAACAGATTTCCCCTGAGCCACTGACTGATGTCATAGATTGTGAATGTTTATAAACATTACAATTTCACAGAGATTCATATTAGAGAAGTTGAAATTTAAATTTCGCCTCTCCTTTTAAAAGGGTACAGCAATTGTTTATTGTGAGCTTATTCATCGTCCAAATGCTGCGTCTAGTACATCTTCACACACTGGCCTCACTTAGAGCACCCAAAGAAGAAAAGAGGATTCCCGCCGGCAATATTGATCCTGAGCGTGTATGACTATAGTTCTAAATGTTTACAAACATTACGCTGAATGTTTACAAACATTATGCTGAATGTTTACAAACATTACGGTAAATGTTTACAAACATTACGCTGAATGTTTATAAACATTAGATATTGATAAACATTTGGCTGAATGTTTACAAACATTTGGCTGAATGTTTACAAACATTAAAATTTCACAAAGATTCATATTAGATAGGCTGCAATTTAGATTTCCACTCTCCTTTTAACAGGGTACAGCAGTTGTTCGTTATGAGCTTATTTAGCGTCCAAATGCTGCGTTCGGTGCATGTTCACACACTGGCCTCACTTAGAGCACCCAAAGAAGAAAGAGGATTCCCGCCGGCAATATTGATCCTGAGCGTGTATGACTATTGTTCTAAATGTTTCCAAACATTATGCTGAATGTTTACAAACATTTGGCTGATGTTTACAAACATTACGCTGAATGTTTATAAACATTATAGATATTGATAAACATTTGGCTGAATGTTTACAAACATTTGGCTGAATGTTTACAAACATTATGCTGATGTTTACAAACATTAAAATTTCACAAAGATTCATATTAGATAGGCTGCAGTTTAGATTTCCACTCTCCTTTTAACAGGGTACAGCAGTTGTTCGTTATGAGCTTATTTAGCGTCCAAATGCTGCGTTCGGTGCATGTTCACACACTCGACTCACCTTAGAGCACCCACAGCAGACAACAGGTTTCCCTCGGCTATGATTGCTTTGAGACATTCTGAATGTAAACATGACAAATTGACATAGATTCGTGTTAGAGAGGCTGAGATTTAGATTTCCACTCTCCTTTTAACAAGGAACAGCAGTTGTTCATTCTGAGCTAATCGTGTCTGAATTCAGCTAACACTGGATCACACACACTGGTCTCACATAGTAGAGCACCACTGAAAGAAACAGATTTCCCCTGAGCCACTGACTGATGTCATAGATTGTGAATGTTTATAAACATTACAATTTCACAGAGATTCATATTAGAGAAGTTGAAATTTAAATTTCGCCTCTCCTTTTAAGAGGGACAGCAATTGTTTATTGTGAGCTTATTCATCGTCCAAATGCTGCGTCTAGTAGATCTTCACACACTGGCCTCACTTAGAGCACCCAAAGAAGAAAAGAGGATTCCCGCCGGCAATATTGATCCTGAGCGTGTATGACTATTGTTCTAAATGTTTACAAACATTACGCTGAATGTTTACAAACATTATGCTGAATGTTTACAAACATTATGCTGAATGTTTTACAAACATTACGCTGAATGTTTATAAACATTATAGATATTGATAAACATTTGGCTGAATGTTTACAAACATTATGCTGAATGTTTACAAACATTACGCTGAATGTTTACAAACATTATGCTGAATGTTTACAAACATTACGGTGAATGTTTACAAACATTACGCTGAATGTTTATAAACATTATAGATATTGATAAACATTTGGCTGAATGTTTACAACATTTGGCTGAATGTTTACAAACATTACTCTGAATGTTTACAAACATTAAAATTTCACAAAGATTCATATTAGATAGGCTGCAGTTTAGATTTTCCACTCTCCTTTTAACAGGGTACAGCAGTTGTTCGTTATGAGCTTATTTAGCGTCCAAATGCTGCGTAAGGTGCATGTTCACACACTCGACTCACTTAGAGCACCCACAGCAGACAACAGTTTCCCCTCGGCTATGATTGCTTTGAGACATTCTGAATGTAAACATGACAAATTGACATAGATTCGTGTTAGAGAGGCTGAGATTTAGATTTCCACTCTCCTTTTAACAAGGAACAGCAGTTGTTCATTCTGAGCTAATCGTGTCTGAATTCAGCTAACACTGGATCACACACACTGGTCTCACATAGTAGAGCACCCACTGAAAGAAACAGATTTCCCCTGAGCCACTGACTGATGTCATAGATTGTGAATGTTTATAAACATTACAATTTCACAGAGATTCATATTAGAGAAGTTGAAATTTAAATTTCGCCTCTCCTTTTAAGAGGGACAGCAATTGTTTATTGTGAGCTTATTCATCGTCCAAATGCTGCGTCTAGTAGATCTTCACACACTGGCCTCACTTAGAGCACCCAAAGAAGAAAAGAGGATTCCCGCCGGCAATATTGATCCTGAGCGTGTATGACTATTGTTCTAAATGTTTACAAACATTACGCTGGAATGTTTTACAAACATTATGCTGAATGTTTACAAACATTACGCTGAATGTTTACAAACATTATGCTGAATGTTTACAAACATTACGGCTGAATGTTTACAAACATTACGCTGAATGTTTATAAACATTATAGATATTGATAAACATTTGGCTGAATGTTTACAAACATTTGGCTGAATGTTTACAAACATTACTGCTGAATGTTTACAAACATTAAAATTTCACAAAGATTCATATTAGATAGGCTGCAGTTTAGATTTCCACTCTCCTTTTAACAGGGTACAGCAGTTGTTCGTTATGAGCTTATTTAGCGTCCAAATGCTGCGTAAGGTGCATGTTCACACACTCGACTCACTTAGAGCACCCACAGCAGACAACAGGTTTTCCCCTCGGCTATGATTGCTTTGAGACATTCTGAATGTAAACATGACAAATTGACATAGATTCGTGTTAGAGAGGCTGAGATTTAGATTTCCACTCTCCTTTTAACAAGGAACAGCAGTTGTTCATTCTGAGCTAATCGTGTCTGAATTCAGCTAACACTGGATCACACACACTGGTCTCACATAGTAGAGCACCCACTGAAAGAAACAGATTTCCCCTGAGCCACTGACTGATGTCATAGATTGTGAATGTTTATAAACATTACAATTTCACAGAGATTCATATTAGAGAAGTTGAAATTTAAATTTCGCCTCTCCTTTTAAGAGGGACAGCAATTGTTTATTGTGAGCTTATTCATCGTCCAAATGCTGCGTCTAGTAGATCTTCACACACTGGCCTCACTTAGAGCACCCAAAGAAGAAAAGAGGATTCCCGCCGGCAATATTGATCCTGAGCGTGTATGACTATTGTTCTAAATGTTTACAAACATTACGCTGAATGTTTACAAACATTATGCTGAATGTTTACAAACATTACGCTGAATGTTTACAAACATATGAATGCTGAATGTTTACAAACATTACGCTGAATGTTTACAAACATTACGCTGAATGTTTACTAAACATTACAATATACAGATATTGATAAACATTTGGCCTGAATGTTTACAAACATTTGCTGAATGTTTACAAACATTAAAAATTTCACAAAGATTCATATTAGATAGGCTGCAGTTTAGATTTCCACTCTCTTTTAACAGGGTACAGCAGTTGTTCGTTATGAGCTTATTTAGCGTCCAAATGCTGCGTTCGGTGCATGTTCACACACTCGACTCACTTAGAGCACCCACAGCAGACAACAGTTTCCCCTCGGCGATGATTGCTTTGAGACATTCTGAATGTAAACATGACAAATTGACATAGATTCGTGTTAGAGAGGCTGAGATTTAGATTTCCACTCTCCTTTTAACAAGGAACAGCAGTTGTTCATTCTGAGCTAATCGTGTCTGAATTCAGCTAACACTGGATCACACACACTGGTCTCACATAGTAGAGCACCCCCCTGAAAGAAACAGATTTCCCCTGAGCCACTGACTGATGTCATAGATTGTGAATGTTTATAAACATTACAATTTCACAGAGATTCATATTAGAGAAGTTGAAATTTAAATTTCGCCTCTCCTTTTAAGAGGGACAGCAATTGTTTATTGTGAGCTTATTCATCGTCCAAATGCTGCGTCTAGTAGATCTTCACACACTGGCCTCACTTAGAGCACCCAAAGAAGAAAGAGGATTCCGCCGGCAATATTGATCCTGAGCGTGTATGACTATTGTTCTAAATGTTTACAAACATTACGCTGAATGTTTACAAACATTATGCTGAATGTTACGAATGTTTACAAACATTATGCTGAATGTTACAAACATTACGCTGAATGTTTACAAACATTATGGTGAATGTTTACAAACATTACGGTGAATGTTACAAACATTACGCTGAATGTTTATAAACATTGATATTGATAAACATTTGGCTGAATGTTTACAAACATTGGCTGAATGTTTACAAAACATTTGGCTGATGTTTACAAACATTAAAATTTCACAAAGATTCATATAGATAGGGTGCAGTTTAGATTTCCACTCTCCTTTTAACAGGGTAAGCAGTTGTTCGTTATGAGCTTATTTAGCGTCCAAATGCTGCGTTCGGTGCATGTTCACACACTCGACTCACTTAGAGCACCCACAGCAGACAACAGGTTTCCCCTCGGCTATGATTGCTTTGAGACATTCTGAATGTAAACATGACAAATTGACATAGATTCGTGTTAGAGAGGCTGAGATTTAGATTTCCACTCTCCTTTTAACAAGGAACAGCAGTTGTTCATTCTGAGCTAATCGTGTCTGAATTCAGCTAACACTGGATCACACACACTGGTCTCACATAGTAGAGCACCCACTGAAAGAAACAGATTTCCCTGAGCCA
>NW_026116743.1:0-39261 GCF_001640805.2 Lates calcarifer
GAAGTAAAACGCAGATGTTGACTCACTGGCCTCAGACTGCTGTCTATTTTGTTTATTGATGAAATGAAAGTTGATAAACATTAGATATTGAGCAGCGATACGTGGATTTTCGGGGCTTTTTCACACACTGGTCTGAAATGCAGCCTCTAAAGAAGGTCTCTCCTTTCACATGAGACAGCAGTCGTTAATTGTGAGCTTAATGAGAGAGCAGAAGCGGATACACGAAGACTTTCAGATACCACACTCAGTGTGAGTCCACAGAAGGGAAAAAGATCTCCCTCGGCCACTTTCATACACCCAGATTGTTGATGAACATTAGAATTTGACAAACACTTTTATTAAATTGGCTGAGATTTTTACTTTCTCCTCTCCATTCACTAGACAGCAGTTTTTCATTCTGAGCTTAGTGAGCGAGCAGAAGCCGAGACAGGAGGACTTTCAGACGCGGGAATCACCGTGAGCAGAATCCGAGACGGCAAGACTTTCAGACGCGGGACTCACTGTGAGTTCACAGACGGGAAAATGTTTCCCCTCGGTCACGGGACTGTTTCCATCCATCCCTACAGTTCATGAAAATTAGAATTGGACCAATATTCATAGTAAAGTGGCTGAAAATCTCATCTTCTCTTCTCCGTTCACTGGAGACAGCATTTGATAATTCTGAGCTTAATGAGCGAGCAGAAGCCGAGACAGGAGGACTTTCAGACGCGGGACTCAATGTGAGTCGACAGACGGGAAAAAGATCCCCCTCGGCGGCTCACACTTTCCATACATCCCGACTGTACATGATCAATAGAATTTGACCAATATTCATATAAAAGTGAATGAGATTTTACTTTCCCCTCTCCTTTCACTAGATAGCAGTTTTTCATTCTGAGTTTAATGAGCGAGCAGAAGCCGAGACAGGAAGGACCTTCAGAACCGGTACTCGCTGTGAGCAGAAGCCGAGACAGGAAGGACCTTCAGAACCGGTACTCGCTGTGAACAGAAGACGAGACAGGAGGACTTTCAGACGCGGTACTCACTGTGAGTCGACAGACGGGAAAATGTTTCCCCTCGGTCACGGACTGTTTCCATCCATCCCTACAGTTCATGAAAATTAGAATTGGACCAATATTCATATAAACGTGAATGAGATTTTACTTTCTCCTCTCCTTTCACTAGACAGCAGTTTTTCATTCTGAGTTTAATGAGCGAGCAGAAGCCGAGACAGGAAGGACCTTCAGAACCGGTACTCGCTGTGAGCAGAAGCCGAGACAGCAGGACCTTCAGACGCGGGACTCGCTGTGAGCAGAAGCCAAGACAGGCGCACTGTCAGACGCGGGAATCACTGTGAGCAGAAGCCGAGACAGCAGGACCTTCAGACGCTGGACTCGCTGTGAGCAGAAGCCGAGACAGGAGGAATTTCAGACGCGGGACTCACTGTGAGTCCTCAGAAGGGAAAATATCCCGGTCGGCCGCTGACCGTTTCCATACACCCAGATCATTCACAACCATTCGAATTCAACAAACATTCATATTAAAGTGGCTGAATTGTCATTTTCTCCTCTCCTTTCGCTGGAGACAGCATTTGTTAATTGTGAGCTTTATCAGCGACAGAAAGATGTAAGACGCAGATGTTGACTCACTGGCCTCAGACTGCTGTCTATTTTGTTTATTGATGAAATGAAAGTTGATAAACATTAGATACTGAGCAGCGATGCGTGGATTTTCGGGCTTTTTCACACACTGGTCTGAAATGCAGCCTCTAAAGAAGGTCTCTCCTTTCACATGAGACAGCAGTCGTTAATTGTGAGCTTAATGAGAGAGCAGAAGCGGATACACGAAGACTTTCAGATACCATACTCAGTGTGAGTCCACAGAAGGGAAAAAGATCTCCCTCGGCCACTTTCATACACCCAGATTGTTGATGAACATTAGAATTTGACAAACACTTTTATTAAATTGGCTGAGATTTTACTTTCTCCTCTCCATTCACTAGACAGCAGTTTTTCATTCTGAGCTTAGTGAGCGAGCAGAAGCCGAGACAGGAGGACTTTCAGACGCGGGAATCACCGTGAGCAGAATCCGAGACGGCAAGACTTTCAGACGCGGGACTCACTGTGAGTTCACAGACGGGAAAATGTTTCCCCTCGGTCACGGACTGTTTCCATCCATCCCTACAGTTCATGAAAATTAGAATTGGACCAATATTCATAGTAAAGTGGCTGAAATCTCATCTTCTCTTCTCCGTTCACTGGAGACAGCATTTGATAATTCTGAGCTTAATGAGCTAGCAGAAGCCGAGACAGGAAGGACCTTCAGACGCGGGACTCGCTGTGAGCAGAAGCCGAGACAGGCGCACTGTCAGACGCGGGAATCACTGTGAGCAGAAGCCGAGACAGCAGGACCTTCAGACGCTGGACTCGCTGTGAGCAGAAGCCGAGACAGGAGGAATTTCAGACGCGGGACTCACTGTGAGTCCTCAGAAGGGAAAATATCCCGGTCGGCCGCTGACCGTTTCCATACACCCAGATCATTCACAACCATTCGAATTCAACAAACATTCATATTAAAGTGGCTGAATTGTCATTTTCTCCTCTCCTTTCGCTGGAGACAGCATTTGTTAATTGTGAGCTTTATCAGCGACAGAAAGATGTAAGACGCAGATGTTGACTCACTGGCCTCAGACTGCTGTCTATTTTGTTTATTGATGAAATGAAAGTTGATAAACATTAGATACTGAGCAGCGATACGTGGATTTTCGGGCTTTTTCACACACTGGTCTGAAATGCAGCCTCTAAAGAAGGTCTCTCCTTTCACATGAGACAGCAGTCGTTAATTGTGAGCTTAACAAATGCTTTCTCCAGCGAAAGGAGAGGAGAAAATGATAATTCAGCCACTTTAATATGAATGTTTGTTTAATTCGAATGGTTGTGAATGATCTGGGTGTATGGAAACGGTCAGCGGCCGACCGGGATATTTTCCCTTCTGAGGACTCATAGTGAGTCCCGCGTCTGAAATTCCTCCTGTCTCGACTTCTGCTCACAGTGATTCCCGCGTCTGACAGTGCGCCTGTCTCGGCTTCTGCTCACAGCGAGTCCCGCGTCTGAAGGTCGTGCTGTCTCGGCTTCTGCTCACAGCGAGTACCGGTTCTGAAGGTCCTTCCTGTCTCGGCTTCTGCTCGCTCATTAAACTCAGAATGAAAAACTGCTGTCTAGTGAAAGGAGAGGGGAAAGTAAAATCTCATTCACTTTTATATGAATATTGGTCAAATTCTATTGATCATGTACAGTCGGGATGTATGGAAAGTGTGAGCCGCCGAGGGGGATCTTTTTCCCGTCTGTCGACTCACATTGAGTCCCGCGTCTGAAAGTCCTCCTGTCTCGGCTTCTGCTCGCTCATTAAGCTCAGAATTATCAAATGCTGTCTCCAGTGAACGGAGAAGAGAAGATGAGATTTCAGCCACTTTACTATGAATACTGGTCCAATTCTAATTTTCATGAACTGTAGGGATGGATGGAAACAGTCCGTGACCGAGGGGAAACATTTTCCCGTCTGTGAACTCACAGTGAGTCCCGCGTCTGAAAGTCTTGCCGTCTCGGATTCTGCTCACGGTGATTCCCGCGTCTGAAAGTCCTCCTGTCTCGGCTTCTGCTCACAGCGAGTACCGGTTCTGAAGGTCCTTCCTGTCTCGGCTTCTGCTCGCTCATTAAACTCAGAATGAAAAACTGCTGTCTAGTGAAAGGAGAGGAGAAAGTAAAATCTCATTCACGTTTATATGAATATTGGTCCAATTCTAATTTTCATGAACTGTAGGGATGGATGGAAACAGTCCGTGACCGAGGGGAAACATTTTCCCGTCTGTCGACTCACAGTGAGTACCGCGTCTGAAAGTCCTCCTGTCTCGTCTTCTGCTCACAGCGAGTACCGGTTCTGAAGGTCCTTCCTGTCTCGGCTTCTGCTCGCTCATTAAACTCAGAATGAAAAACTGCTGTCTAGTGAAAGGAGAGGGGAAAGTAAAATCTCATTCACTTTTATATGAATATTGGTCAAATTCTATTGATCATGTACAGTCGGGATGTATAGAAAGTGTGAGCCGCCGAGGGGGATCTTTTTCCCGTCTGTCGACTCACATTGAGTCCCCCGTGTGAAAGTCCTCCTCTCTCGGCTTCTGCTCGCTCATTAAGCTCAGAATTATCAAATGCTGTCTCCAGTGAACGTAGAAGAGAAGATGAGATTTCAGCCACTTTACTATGACTATTGGTCCAATTCTAATTTTCATGAACTGTAGGGATGGATGGAAACAGTCCGTGACCGAGGGGAAACATTTTCCCGTCTGTCGACTCACAGTGAGTACCGCGTCGGAAAGTCCTCCTGTCTCGGCTTCTGCTCGCTCACTAAGCTCAGAATGAAAAACTGCTGTCTAGTGAAAGGAGAGGAGAAAGTAAGATCTCATTCACTTTTATATGAATATTTGTCAAATTCTATTGATCATGTACCGTCGGGATGTATGGACACTGAGAGCCGCCGAGGGGGATCTTTTTCCCGTCTGTCGACTCACATTGAGTCCCGCGTCTGAAAGTCCTCCTGTCTCGGCTTCTGCTCACAGCGAGTCCCGCGTCTGAAGGTCCTCCTGTCTCGGCTTCTGCTCGCTCACTAAGCTCAGAATGAAAAACTGCTGTCTAGTTAAAGGAGAGGAGAAAGTCAAATCTCAGCCACATTATAAAACTATTTGTCCAATTTTAATGTTCATTTTCTACTGTTTTGAAACTGTGAGCTGCCTAGAGGGAACTTTTTACCTCCTGTGGGACTCGCTATGGCGAGTGAGTCAACATCTGCATCTCACTTCTTTTGGTCTCTGAGAAAGTTGAAACTGAACAACGGCTTCTTTCGTGAAGGCCAGGGGAAATGAAATGTTTGCCAGTTTAATAAACTCAGTAAAAGTCTGCAAAATGTATGTAAAATTCTAATTTTCATTAACTACCTGTATGTATATGGAAGCAGCCCAGGGGGAACTTTTCCCCTTCTGTGGATTCACAGTGAGTCATTGGACTCACTGTGAAATCCTCTAGTATCTGCTTCTGCTCGTTCATTAAGCTCACAATTAACAAATGCTGTATCCAGTGAAAGTAGAGGCGATTTTTAAATCGAGGCAACTCAAAACATGAATCTTACACACAAAAGGCAAAAGGTTTCCCTTCGACCACTGATTATTTTCATACATCTGAAACTTTGTTAACATTATAGAACTTGACAAACACATTTAACCATTATATTTGTAAACATTCATAGTGAATGTTTATACACATGATATTTTCATGTAACAGAGGCTGAGATTTAGATTTCCCCTCTCCATTTAACAGGGCACAGCAGTTGTTCATTCTGAGCTAATCGTGTCTGAATTCAGCTAACACTGGATCTTCACACACTGGTCTCACTTATTAGAGCACCCACTGAAAGAAACTGGTTTCCCCTGGGCCACTGACTGATGTCATATATTGTGAATGTTTATAAACATTACAATTTCACAGAGATTCATATTAGAGAAGTTGAAATTTAAATTTCGCCTCTCCTTTTAAGAGGGACAGCAATTGTTTATTGTGAGCTTATTCATCGTCCAAATGCTGCGTCTAGTAGATCTTCACACACTGGCCTCACTTAGAGCACCCAAAGAAGAAAAGAGGATTCCCGCCGGCAATATTGATCCTGAGCGTGTATGACTATTGTTCTAAATGTTTACAAACATTACGCTGAATGTTTACAAACATTATGCTGAATGTTTATAAACATTAAAGGTATTGATAAACATTTGGCTGAATGTTTATAAACATTATGCTGAATGTATATTCAGCATAATGTTTATAAACACGATAAATGTTGATAAACATTTGCCCTAAATGTTTATAAACATTCAGTGTAATATTTGTAAAACATTAAAATTTCACAAAGATTCATATTAGAGAGGCTGCAATTTAGATTTCCCCTCTCCTTTTAACAGGGCACAGCAGTTGTTCATTATAAGCTTATTTAGCGTCCAAATGCTGCGTAAGGTGCATGTTCACACACTCGACTCACTTAGAGCACCCACAGCAGACAACAGGTTTCCCCTCGGCTATGATTGCTTTGAGACATTCTGAATGAAAACATGACAAATTGACATAGATTCGTGTTAGAGAGGCTGAGATTTAGATTTCCACTCTCCTTTTAACAAGGAACAGCAGTTGTTCATTCTGAGCTAATCGTGTCTGAATTCAGCTAACACTGGATCACACACACTGGTCTCACTTAGTAGAGCACCCACTGAAAGAAACAGATTTCCCCTGAGCCACTGACTGATGTCATAGATTGTGAATGTTTATAAACATTACAATTTCACAGAGATTCATATTAGAGAAGTTGAAATTTAAATTTCGCCTCTCCTTTTAAAAGGGTACAGCAATTGTTTATTGTGAGCTTATTCATCGTCCAAATGCTGCGTCTAGTACATCTTCACACACTGGCCTCACTTAGAGCACCCAAAGAAGAAAAGAGGATTCCCGCCGGCAATATTGATCCTGAGCGTGTATGACTATAGTTCTAAATGTTTACAAACATTACGCTGAATGTTTACAAACATTATGCTGAATGTTTACAAACATTACGGTAAATGTTTACAAACATTACGCTGAATGTTTATAAACATTATAGATATTGATAAACATTTGGCTGAATGTTTACAAACATTTGGCTGAATGTTTACAAACATTAAAATTTCACAAAGATTCATATTAGATAGGCTGCAATTTAGATTTCCACTCTCCTTTTAACAGGGTACAGCAGTTGTTCGTTATGAGCTTATTTAGCGTCCAAATGCTGCGTTCGGTGCATGTTCACACACTGGCCTCACTTAGAGCACCCAAAGAAGAAAAGAGGATTCCCGCCGGCAATATTGATCCTGAGCGTGTATGACTATTGTTCTAAATGTTTCCAAACATTATGCTGAATGTTTACAAACATTTGGCTGATGTTTACAAACATTACGCTGAATGTTTATAAACATTATAGATATTGATAAACATTTGGCTGAATGTTTACAAACATTTGGCTGAATGTTTACAAACATTATGCTGATGTTTACAAACATTAAAATTTCACAAAGATTCATATTAGATAGGCTGCAGTTTAGATTTCCACTCTCCTTTTAACAGGGTACAGCAGTTGTTCGTTATGAGCTTATTTAGCGTCCAAATGCTGCGTTCGGTGCATGTTCACACACTCGATTCACTTAGAGCACCCACAGCAGACAACAGGTTTCCCCTCGGCTATGATTGCTTTGAGACATTCTGAATGTAAACATGACAAATTGACATAGATTCGTGTTAGAGAGGCTGAGATTTAGATTTCCACTCTCCTTTTAACAAGGAACAGCAGTTGTTCATTCTGAGCTAATCGTGTCTGAATTCAGCTAACACTGGATCACACACACTGGTCTCACATAGTAGAGCACCCACTGAAAGAAACAGATTTCCCCTGAGCCACTGACTGATGTCATAGATTGTGAATGTTTATAAACATTACAATTTCACAGAGATTCATATTAGAGAAGTTGAAATTTAAATTTCGCCTCTCCTTTTAAGAGGGTACAGCAATTGTTTATTGTGAGCTTATTCATCGTCCAAATGCTGCGTCTAGTAGATCTTCACACACTGGCCTCACTTAGAGCACCCAAAGAAGAAAAGAGGATTCCCGCCGGCAATATTGATCCTGAGCGTGTATGACTATTGTTCTAAATGTTTACAAACATTACGCTGAATGTTTACAAACATTATGCTGAATGTTTATAAACATTATAGATATTGATAAACATTTGGCTGAATGTTTACAAACATTATGCTGAATGTTTACAAACATTATGCTGAATGTTTACAAACATTACGGTGAATGTTTACAAACATTACGCTGAATGTTTATAAACATTATAGATATTGATAAACATTTGGCTGAATGTTTACAAACATTTGGCTGAATGTTTACAAACATTATGCTGATGTTTACAAACATTAAAACTTCACAAAGATTCATATTAGATAGGCTGCAGTTTAGATTTCCACTCTCCTTTTAACAGGGTACAGCAGTTGTTCGTTATGAGCTTATTTAGCGTCCAAATGCTGCGTTCGGTGCATGTTCACACACTCGACTCACTTAGAGCACCCACAGCAGACAACAGGTTTCACCTCGGCTATGATTGCTTTGAGACATTCTGAATGTAAACATGACAAATTGACATAGATTCGTGTTAGAGAGGCTGAGATTTAGATTTCCACTCTCCTTTTAACAAGGAACAGCAGTTGTTCATTCTGAGCTAATCGTGTCTGAATTCAGCTAACACTGGATCACACACACTGGTCTCACATAGTAGAGCACCCACTGAAAGAAACAGATTTCCCCTGAGCCACTGACTGATGTCATAGATTGTGAATGTTTATAAACATTACAATTTCACAGAGATTCATATTAGAGAAGTTGAAATTTAAATTTCGCCTCTCCTTTTAAGAGGGTACAGCAATTGTTTATTGTGAGCTTATTCATCGTCCAAATGCTGCGTCTAGTAGATCTTCACACACTGGCCTCACTTAGAGCACCCAAAGAAGAAAAGAGGATTCCCGCCGGCAATATTGATCCTGAGCGTGTATGACTATTGTTCTAAATGTTTACAAACATTACGCTGAATGTTTACAAACATTATGCTGAATGTTTACAAACATTACGCTGAATGTTTACAAACATTATGCTGAATGTTTACAAACATTACGGTGAATGTTTACAAACATTACGCTGAATGTTTATAAACATTATGCTGAATGTTTACAAACATTGCGGTGAATGTTTACAAACATTATGCTGATGTTTACAAACATTAAAATTTCACAAAGATTCATATTAGATAGGCTGCAGTTTAGATTTCCACTCTCCTTTTAACAGGGTACAGCAGTTGTTCGTTATGAGCTTATTTAGCGTCCAAATGCTGCGTTCGGTGCATGTTCACACACTCGACTCACTTAGAGCACCCACAGCAGACAACAGGTTTCCCCTCGGCTATGATTGCTTTGAGACATTCTGAATGTAAACATGACAAATTGACATAGATTCGTGTTAGAGAGGCTGAGATTTAGATTTCCACTCTCCTTTTAACAAGGAACAGCAGTTGTTCATTCTGAGCTAATCGTGTCTGAATTCAGCTAACACTGGATCACACACACTGGTCTCACATAGTAGAGCACCCCCTGAAAGAAACAGATTTCCCCTGAGCCACTGACTGATGTCATAGATTGTGAATGTTTATAAACATTACAATTTCACAGAGATTCATATTAGAGAAGTTGAAATTTAAATTTCGCCTCTCCTTTTAAGAGGGACAGCAATTGTTTATTGTGAGCTTATTCATCGTCCAAATGCTGCGTCTAGTAGATCTTCACACACTGGCCTCACTTAGAGCACCCAAAGAAGAAAAGAGGATTCCCGCCGGCAATATTGATCCTGAGCGTGTATGACTATTGTTCTAAATGTTTACAAACATTACGCTGAATGTTTACAAACATTATGCTGAATGTTTACAAACATTACGCTGAATGTTTACAAAACATTATGCTGAATGTTTACAAACATTACGGTGAATGTTTACAAACATTACGCTGAATGTTTATAAACATTATAGATATTGATAAACATTTGGCTGAATGTTTACAAACATTATGCTGAATGTTTACAAACATTAAAATTTCACAAAGATTCATATTAGATAGGCTGCAGTTTAGATTTCCACTCTCCTTTTAACAGGGTACAGCAGTTGTTCGTTATGAGCTTATTTAGCGTCCAAATGCTGCGTAAGGTGCATGTTCACACACTCGACTCACTTAGAGCACCCACAGCAGACAACAGGTTTCCCCTCGGCTATGATTGCTTTGAGACATTCTGAATGTAAACATGACAAATTGACATAGATTCGTGTTAGAGAGGCTGAGATTTAGATTTCCACTCTCCTTTTAACAAGGAACAGCAGTTGTTCATTCTGAGCTAATCGTGTCTGAATTCAGCTAACACTGGATCACACACACTGGTCTCACATAGTAGAGCACCCACTGAAAGAAACAGATTTCCCCTGAGCCACTGACTGATGTCATAGATTGTGAATGTTTATAAACATTACAATTTCACAGAGATTCATATTAGAGAAGTTGAAATTTAAATTTCGCCTCTCCTTTTAAGAGGGACAGCAATTGTTTATTGTGAGCTTATTCATCGTCCAAATGCTGCGTCTAGTAGATCTTCACACACTGGCCTCACTTAGAGCACCCAAAGAAGAAAAGAGGATTCCCGCCGGCAATATTG
Organism: Lates calcarifer; assembly: GCF_001640805.2. Lineage (NCBI taxonomy): Eukaryota > Metazoa > Chordata > Actinopteri > Centropomidae > Lates > Lates calcarifer. Next base: position 10,351 of record NW_026116743.1, read on the forward strand.
ATCCTGAGCGTGTATGACTATTGTTCTAAATGTTTACAAACATTACGCTGAATGTTTACAAACATTATGCTGAATGTTTACAAACATTACGCTGAATGTTTACAAACATTATGCTGAATGTTTACAAACATTACGCTGAATGTTTACAAACATTATGGTGAATGTTTACAAACATTACGGTGAATGTTTACAAACATTACGCTGAATGTTTATAAACATTATAGATATTGATAAACATTTGGCTGAATGTTTACAAACATTTGGCTGAATGTTTACAAACATTATGCTGAATGTTTACAAACATTAAAATTTCACAAAGATTCATATTAGATAGGCTGCAGTTTAGATTTCCACTCTCCTTTTAACAGGGTACAGCAGTTGTTCGTTATGAGCTTATTTAGCGTCCAAATGCTGCGTAAGGTGCATGTTCACACACTCGACTCACTTAGAGCACCCACAGCAGACAACAGGTTTCCCCTCGGCTATGATTGCTTTGAGACATTCTGAATGTAAACATGACAAATTGACATAGATTCGTGTTAGAGAGGCTGAGATTTAGATTTCCACTCTCCTTTTAACAAGGAACAGCAGTTGTTCATTCTGAGCTAATCGTGTCTGAATTCAGCTAACACTGGATCACACACACTGGTCTCACATAGTAGAGCACCCACTGAAAGAAACAGATTTCCCCTGAGCCACTGACTGATGTCATAGATTGTGAATGTTTATAAACATTACAATTTCACAGAGATTCATATTAGAGAAGTTGAAATTTAAATTTCGCCTCTCCTTTTAAGAGGGACAGCAATTGTTTATTGTGAGCTTATTCATCGTCCAAATGCTGCGTCTAGTAGATCTTCACACACTGGCCTCACTTAGAGCACCCAAAGAAGAAAAGAGGATTCCCGCCGGCAATATTGATCCTGAGCGTGTATGACTATTGTTCTAAATGTTTACAAACATTACGCTGAATGTTTACAAACATTATGCTGAATGTTTACAAACATTACGCTGAATGTTTACAAACATTATGCTGAATGTTTACAAACATTACGGTGAATGTTTACAAACATTACGCTGAATGTTTATAAACATTATGCTGAATGTTTACAAACATTGCGGTGAATGTTTACAAACATTATGCTGATGTTTACAAACATTAAAATTTCACAAAGATTCATATTAGATAGGCTGCAGTTTAGATTTCCACTCTCCTTTTAACAGGGTACAGCAGTTGTTCGTTATGAGCTTATTTAGCGTCCAAATGCTGCGTAAGGTGCATGTTCACACACTCGACTCACTTAGAGCACCCACAGCAGACAACAGGTTTCCCCTCGGCTATGATTGCTTTGAGACATTCTGAATGTAAACATGACAAATTGACATAGATTCGTGTTAGAGAGGCTGAGATTTAGATTTCCACTCTCCTTTTAACAAGGAACAGCAGTTGTTCATTCTGAGCTAATCGTGTCTGAATTCAGCTAACACTGGATCACACACACTGGTCTCACATAGTAGAGCACCCACTGAAAGAAACAGATTTCCCCTGAGCCACTGACTGATGTCATAGATTGTGAATGTTTATAAACATTACAATTTCACAGAGATTCATATTAGAGAAGTTGAAATTTAAATTTCGCCTCTCCTTTTAAGAGGGACAGCAATTGTTTATTGTGAGCTTATTCATCGTCCAAATGCTGCGTCTAGTAGATCTTCACACACTGGCCTCACTTAGAGCACCCAAAGAAGAAAAGAGGATTCCCGCCGGCAATATTGATCCTGAGCGTGTATGACTATTGTTCTAAATGTTTACAAACATTACGCTGAATGTTTACAAACATTATGCTGAATGTTTACAAACATTACGCTGAATGTTTACAAACATTATGCTGAATGTTTACAAACATTATCGCTGAATGTTTACAAACATTACGCTGAATGTTTACTAAACATTATAGACTGAATTGTTTACAAACATTACGCTGAATGTTTACAAACATTATGCTGAATGTTTATAAACATTATAGATATTGATAAACATTTGGCTGAATGTTTACAAACATTATGCTGAATGTTTACAAACATTAAAATTTCACAAAGATTCATATTAGATAGGCTGCAGTTTAGATTTCCACTCTCCTTTTAACAGGGTACAGCAGTTGTTCGTTATGAGCTTATTTAGCGTCCAAATGCTGCGTAAGGTGCATGTTCACACACTCGACTCACTTAGAGCACCCACAGCAGACAACAGGTTTCCCCTCGGCTATGATTGCTTTGAGACATTCTGAATGTAAACATGACAAATTGACATAGATTCGTGTTAGAGAGGCTGAGATTTAGATTTCCAACTCTCCTTTTAACAAGGAACAGCAGTTGTTCATTCTGAGCTAATCGTGTCAGAATTCAGGCTGACACTGGATTCACACACACTGGTCTCACATATAGAGCACCCACTGATTTAGAAACAGATTATTCCCCTTGAAAGCCACTGGACTGATGTTACAAACATAGATTGGCTGAATGTTATAAACATTACAAATTTCACAGAAGGATTCATATTAGGATAGGTTGAAGTTTAAATTTCGCCTCTCCTTTTAAGAGGGTACAGCAATTGTTTATTGTGAGCTTATTCATCGTCCAAATGCTGCGTCTGGTAGATCTTCACACACTGGCCTCACTTAGAGCACCCAAAGAAGAAAAGAGGATTCCCGCCGGCAATATTGATCCTGAGCGTGTATGACTATTGTTCTGTTTACAAACTAAATGTTTACAAACATTACGCTGAATGTTTACAAACAAAAACATTACGCTGAATGAACATGACTGAATGGCTGAATGTTTACATTATTGGCTGAATGTTTTTACGCTGAATGTTTATAAACATAAACACTGAATGTTTACAAACATTAAAAACATTAAAATTTCACAAAGATTCATATTAGATAGGCTGCAATTTAGATTTCCACTCTCCTTTTAACAGGGTACAGCAGTTGTTCATTATGAGCTTATTTAGCGTCCAAATGCTGCGTAAGGTGCATGTTCACACACTCGACTCACTTAGAGCACCCACAGCAGACAACAGGTTTCCCCTCGGCTATGATTGCTTTGAGACATTCTGAATGTAAACATGACAAATTGACATAGATTCGTGTTAGAGAGGCTGAGATTTAGATTTCCACTCTCCTTTTAACAAGGAACAGCAGTTGTTCATTCTGAGCTAATCGTGTCTGAATTCAGCTAACACTGGATCACACACACTGGTCTCACTTAGTAGAGCACCCACTGAAAGAAACAGATTTCCCACTGAGCCACTGACTGATGTCATAGATTGTGAATGTTATAAAGCATTACAATTTCACAGAGATTCATATTAGGAAGTTGGAAATTTAAATTTCGCCTCTCCTTTTAAGAGGGTACAGCAATTGTTTATTGTGAGCTATTCATCGTCCAAATGCTGCGTCTGTAGATCTTCACACACTGCCTCACTTAGACACCCAAGAGAAAAGAGATTCCCGCTGATGATGTTGACAATAAATTGATCGCTGAATGTTATAAAACATTACGTCTGAATGTTTATCAAACATTACGCTGAATGTTTACAAACATTAGCTGAATGTTACAACATTTACGCTGAATGTTTATAAACATTATAGATATTGATAAACATTTGGCTGAATGTTTATCAAACATTTATGCTGATGTTTACAAACATTAAAATTTCACAAAGATTCATATTAGATAGGCTGCAATTTAGATTTCCACTCTCCTTTTAACAGGGTACAGCAGTTGTTCATTATGAGCTTATTTAGCGTCCAAATGCTGCGTAAGGTGCATGTTCACACACTCGACTCACTTAGAGCATCCACAGCAGACAACAGGTTTCCCCTCGGCTATGATTGCTTTGAGACATTCTGAATGTAAACATGACAAATTGACATAGATTCGTGTTAGAGAGGCTGAGATTTAGATTTCCACTCTCCTTTTAACAAGGAACAGCAGTTGTTCATTCTGAGCTAATCGTGTCTGAATTCAGCTAACACTGGATCACACACACTGGTCTCACTTAGTAGAGCACCCACTGAAAGAAACAGATTTCCCCTGAGCCACTGACTGATGTCATAGATTGTGAATGTTTATAAACATTACAATTTCACAGAGATTCATATTAGAGAAGTTGAATTTAAATTTCGCCTCTCCTTTTAAGAGGGTACAGCAATTGTTTATTGTGAGCTTATTCATCGTCCAAATGCTGCGTCTGGTAGATCTTCACACACTGGCCTCACTTAGAGCACCCAAAGAAGAAAAGAGGATTCCGCCGGCAATATTGATCCTGAGCGTGGTATGACTATTGTTCTAAATGTTTACAAACATTACGCTGAATGTTTACAAACATTACGCTGAATGTTACAAACATTACGCTGAAGTAAACATATGAATTTACAAACATTATCGCTGAATGTTTACAAACATTACGCTGAATGTTTACAAACATTATAGATATTGATAAACATTTTATGGCTGAATGTTTACAAAACATTACGCTGAATGTTTACAAACATTATGCTGAATGTTTACAAACATTAAAATTTCACAAAGATTCATATTAGATAGGCTGCAATTTAGATTTCCACTCTCCTTTTAACAGGGTACAGCAGTTGTTCATTATGAGCTTATTTAGCGTCCAAATGCTGCGTAAGGTGCATGTTCACACACTCGACTCACTTAGAGCATCCACAGCAGACAACAGGTTTCCCCTCGGCTATGATTGCTTTGAGACATTCTGAATGTAAACATGACAAATTGACATAGATTCGTGTTAGAGAGGCTGAGATTTAGATTTCCACTCTCCTTTTAACAAGGAACAGCAGTTGTTCATTCTGAGCTAATCGTGTCTGAATTCAGCTAACACTGGATCACACACACTGGTCTCACTTAGTAGAGCACCCACTGAAAGAAACAGATTTCCCCTGAGCCACTGACTGATGTCATAGATTGTGAATGTTTATAAACATTACAATTTCACAGAGATTCATATTAGAGAAGTTGAAATTTAAATTTCGGCCTCTCCTTTTAAGAGGGTACAGCAATTGTTTATTGTGAGCTTATTCATCGTCCAAATGCTGCGTCTGGTAGATCTTCACACACTGGCCTCACTTAGAGCACCCAAAGAAGAAAAGAGGATTCCCGCCGGCAATATTGATCCTGAGCGTGTATGACTATTGTTCTAAATGTTTACAAACATTACGCTGAATGTTTACAAACATTACGCTGAATGTTTACAAAACATTTACATAGCTGAATGTTTACAAACATTATGCTGAATGTTTACAAACATTACGCTGAATGTTTATAAACATTATAGATATTGATAAACATTTGGCTGAATGTTTACAAACATTACGCTGAATGTTTACAAACATTATGCTGAATGTTTACAAACATTAAAATTTCACAAAGATTCATATTAGATAGGCTGCAATTTAGATTTCCACTCTCCTTTTAACAGGGTACAGCAGTTGTTCATTATGAGCTTATTTAGCGTCCAAATGCTGCGTAAGGTGCATGTTCACACACTCGACTCACTTAGAGCATCCACAGCAGACAACAGGTTTCCCCTCGGCTATGATTGCTTTGAGACATTCTGAATGTAAACATGACAAATTGACATAGATTCGTGTTAGAGAGGCTGAGATTTAGATTTCCACTCTCCTTTTAACAAGGAACAGCAGTTGTTCATTCTGAGCTAATCGTGATCTGAATTCAGCTAACACTGGATCACACACACTGGTCTCACTTAGTAGAGCACCCACTGAAAGAAACAGATTTCCCCTGAGCCACTGACTGATGTCATAGATTGTGAATGTTTATAAACATTACAATTTCACAGAGATTCATATTAGAGAAGTTGAAATTTAAATTTCGGCTCTCCTTTTAAGAGGGTACAGCAATTGTTTATTGTGAGCTTATTCATCGTCCAAATGCTGCGTCTGGTAGATCTTCACACACTGGCCTCACTTAGAGCACCCAAAGAAGAAAAGAGGATTCCCGCCGGCAATATTGATCCTGAGCGTGTATGACTATTGTTCTAAATGTTTACAAACATTACGCTGAATGTTTACAAACATTACGCTGAATGTTTACAAACATTATGCTGAATGTTTACAAACATTACGCTGAATGTTTACAAACATTATGCTGAATGTTTACAAACATTACGCTGAATGTTTATAAACATTATAGATATTGATAAACATTTGGCTGAATGTTTACAAACATTACGCTGAATGTTTACAAACATTATGCTGAATGTTTACAAACATTAAAATTTCACAAAGATTCATATTAGATAGGCTGCAATTTAGATTTCCACTCTCCTTTTAACAGGGTACAGCAGTTGTTCATTATGAGCTTATTTAGCGTCCAAATGCTGCGTAAGGTGCATGTTCACACACTCGACTCACTTAGAGCATCCACAGCAGACAACAGGTTTCCCCTCGGCTATGATTGCTTTGAGACATTCTGAATGTAAACATGACAAATTGACATAGATTCGTGTTAGAGAGGCTGAGATTTAGATTTCCACTCTCCTTTTAACAAGGAACAGCAGTTGTTCATTCTGAGCTAATCGTGTCTGAATTCAGCTAACACTGGATCACACACACTGGTCTCACTTAGTAGAGCACCCACTGAAAGAAACAGATTTCCCCTGAGCCACTGACTGATGTCATAGATTGTGAATGTTTATAAACATTACAATTTCACAGAGATTCATATTAGAGAAGTTGAAATTTAAATTTCGCCTCTCCTTTTAAGAGGGTACAGCAATTGTTTATTGTGAGCTTATTCATCGTCCAAATGCTGCGTCTGGTAGATCTTCACACACTGGCCTCACTTAGAGCACCCAAAGAAGAAAAGAGGATTCCCGCCGGCAATATTGATCCTGAGCGTGTATGACTATTGTTCTAAATGTTTACAAACATTACGCTGAATGTTACAAAATATCTGAATGTTTACAAACATTACGCTGAATGTTTACAAACATTATGCTGAATGTTTACAAACATTACGCTGAATGTTTACAAACATTATGCTGAATGTTTACAAACATTACGCTGAATGTTTATAAACATTATAGATATTGATAAACATTTGGCTGAATGTTTACAAACATTACGCTGAATGTTTACAAACATTATGCTGAATGTTTACAAACATTAAAATTTCACAAAGATTCATATTAGATAGGCTGCAATTTAGATTTCCACTCTCCTTTTAACAGGGTACAGCAGTTGTTCATTATGAGCTTATTTAGCGTCCAAATGCTGCGTAAGGTGCATGTTCACACACTCGACTCACTTAGAGCATCCACAGCAGACAACAGGTTTCCCCTCGGCTATGATTGCTTTGAGACATTCTGAATGTAAACATGACAAATTGACATAGATTCGTGTTAGAGAGGCTGAGATTTAGATTTCCACTCTCCTTTTAACAAGGAACAGCAGTTGTTCATTCTGAGCTAATCGTGTCTGAATTCAGCTAACACTGGATCACACACACTGGTCTCACTTAGTAGAGCACCCACTGAAAGAAACAGATTTCCCCTGAGCCACTGACTGATGTCATAGATTGTGAATGTTTATAAACATTACAATTTCACAGAGATTCATATTAGAGAAGTTGAAATTTAAATTTCGGCCTCTCCTTTTAAGAGGGTACAGCAATTGTTTATTGTGAGCTTATTCATCGTCCAAATGCTGCGTCTGGTAGATCTTCACACACTGGCCTCACTTAGAGCACCCAAAGAAGAAAAGAGGATTCCCGCCGGCAATATTGATCCTGAGCGTGTATGACTATTGTTCTAAATGTTTACAAACATTACGCTGAATACAAACATTACGCTGAATGTTTACAAACATTATGCTGAATGTTTACAAACATTACGCTGAATGTTTACAAACATTATCGCTGAATGTTTACAAACATTATGCTGAATGTTTACAAACATTACGCTGAATGTTTATAAACATTATAGATATTGATAAACATTTGGCTGAATGTTTACAAACATTACGCTGAATGTTTACAAACATTATGCTGAATGTTTACAAACATTAAAATTTCACAAAGATTCATATTAGATAGGCTGCAATTTAGATTTCCACTCTCCTTTTAACAGGGTACAGCAGTTGTTCATTATGAGCTTATTTAGCGTCCAAATGCTGCGTAAGGTGCATGTTCACACACTCGACTCACTTAGAGCATCCACAGCAGACAACAGGTTTCCCCTCGGCTATGATTGCTTTGAGACATTCTGAATGTAAACATGACAAATTGACATAGATTCGTGTTAGAGAGGCTGAGATTTAGATTTCCACTCTCCTTTTAACAAGGAACAGCAGTTGTTCATTCTGAGCTAATCGTGTCTGAATTCAGCTAACACTGGATCACACACACTGGTCTCACTTAGTAGAGCACCCACTGAAAGAAACAGATTTCCCCTGAGCCACTGACTGATGTCATAGATTGTGAATGTTTATAAACATTACAATTTCACAGAGATTCATATTAGAGAAGTTGAAATTTAAATTTCGCCTCTCCTTTTAAGAGGGTACAGCAATTGTTTATTGTGAGCTTATTCATCGTCCAAATGCTGCGTCTGGTAGATCTTCACACACTGGCCTCACTTAGAGCACCCAAAGAAGAAAAGAGGATTCCCGCCGGCAATATTGATCCTGAGCGTGTATGACTATTGTTCTAAATGTTTACAAACATTACGCTGAATGTTTACAAACATTACGAATTAAACATTATGCTGAATGTTTACAAACATTACGCTGAATGTTTACAAACATTATGCTGAATGTTTACAAACATTACGCTGAATGTTTATAAACATTATAGATATTGATAAACATTTGGCTGAATGTTTACAAACATTACGCTGAATGTTTACAAACATTATGCTGAATGTTTACAAACATTAAAATTTCACAAAGATTCATATTAGATAGGCTGCAATTTAGATTTCCACTCTCCTTTTAACAGGGTACAGCAGTTGTTCATTATGAGCTTATTTAGCGTCCAAATGCTGCGTAAGGTGCATGTTCACACACTCGACTCACTTAGAGCATCCACAGCAGACAACAGGTTTCCCCTCGGCTATGATTGCTTTGAGACATTCTGAATGTAAACATGACAAATTGACATAGATTCGTGTTAGAGAGGCTGAGATTTAGATTTCCACTCTCCTTTTAACAAGGAACAGCAGTTGTTCATTCTGAGCTAATCGTGTCTGAATTCAGCTAACACTGGATCACACACACTGGTCTCACTTAGTAGAGCACCCACTGAAAGAAACAGATTTCCCCTGAGCCACTGACTGATGTCATAGATTGTGAATGTTTATAAACATTACAATTTCACAGAGATTCATATTAGAGAAGTTGAAATTTAAATTTCGCCTCTCCTTTTAAGAGGGTACAGCAATTGTTTATTGTGAGCTTATTCATCGTCCAAATGCTGCGTCTGGTAGATCTTCACACACTGGCCTCACTTAGAGCACCCAAAGAAGAAAAGAGGATTCCCGCCGGCAATATTGATCCTGAGCGTGTATGACTATTGTTCTAAATGTTTACAAACATTACGCTGAATGTTTACAAACATTACGCTGAATGTTTACAAACATTATGCTGAATGTTTACAAACATTACGGCTGAATGTTTACAAACATTATGCTGAATGTTTACAAACATTACGCTGAATGTTTATAAACATTATAGATATTGATAAACATTTGGCTGAATGTTTACAAACATTACGCTGAATGTTTACAAACATTATGCTGAATGTTTACAAACATTAAAATTTCACAAAGATTCATATTAGATAGGCTGCAATTTAGATTTCCACTCTCCTTTTAACAGGGTACAGCAGTTGTTCATTATGAGCTTATTTAGCGTCCAAATGCTGCGTAAGGTGCATGTTCACACACTCGACTCACTTAGAGCATCCACAGCAGACAACAGGTTTCCCCTCGGCTATGATTGCTTTGAGACATTCTGAATGTAAACATGACAAATTGACATAGATTCGTGTTAGAGAGGCTGAGATTTAGATTTCCACTCTCCTTTTAACAAGGAACAGCAGTTGTTCATTCTGAGCTAATCGTGTCTGAATTCAGCTAACACTGGATCACACACACTGGTCTCACTTAGTAGAGCACCCACTGAAAGAAACAGATTTCCCCTGAGCCACTGACTGATGTCATAGATTGTGAATGTTTATAAACATTACAATTTCACAGAGATTCATATTAGAGAAGTTGAAATTTAAATTTCGCCTCTCCTTTTAAGAGGGTACAGCAATTGTTTATTGTGAGCTTATTCATCGTCCAAATGCTGCGTCTGGTAGATCTTCACACACTGGCCTCACTTAGAGCACCCAAAGAAGAAAAGAGGATTCCCGCCGGCAATATTGATCCTGAGCGTGTATGACTATTGTTCTAAATGTTTACAAACATTACGCTGAATGTTTACAAACATTACGCTGAATGTTTACAAACATTATGCTGAATGTTTACAAACATTACGCTGAATGTTTACAAACATTATGCTGAATGTTTACAAACATTACGCTGAATGTTTACAAACATTATGCTGAATGTTTACAAACATTACGCTGAATGTTTATAAACATTATAGATATTGATAAACATTTGGCTGAATGTTTACAAACATTACGCTGAATGTTTACAAACATTATGCTGAATGTTTACAAACATTAAAATTTCACAAAGATTCATATTAGATAGGCTGCAATTTAGATTTCCACTCTCCTTTTAACAGGGTACAGCAGTTGTTCATTATGAGCTTATTTAGCGTCCAAATGCTGCGTAAGGTGCATGTTCACACACTCGACTCACTTAGAGCATCCACAGCAGACAACAGGTTTCCCCTCGGCTATGATTGCTTTGAGACATTCTGAATGTAAACATGACAAATTGACATAGATTCGTGTTAGAGAGGCTGAGATTTAGATTTCCACTCTCCTTTTAACAAGGAACAGCAGTTGTTCATTCTGAGCTAATCGTGTCTGAATTCAGCTAACACTGGATCACACACACTGGTCTCACTTAGTAGAGCACCCACTGAAAGAAACAGATTTCCCCTGAGCCACTGACTGATGTCATAGATTGTGAATGTTTATAAACATTACAATTTCACAGAGATTCATATTAGAGAAGTTGAAATTTAAATTTCGCCTCTCCTTTTAAGAGGGTACAGCAATTGTTTATTGTGAGCTTATTCATCGTCCAAATGCTGCGTCTGGTAGATCTTCACACACTGGCCTCACTTAGAGCACCCAAAGAAGAAAAGAGGATTCCCGCCGGCAATATTGATCCTGAGCGTGTATGACTATTGTTCTAAATGTTTACAAACATTACGCTGAATGTTTACAAACATTACGCTGAATGTTTACAAACATTTATGCTGAATGTTTACAAACATTACGCTGAATGTTTACAAACATTATGCTGAATGTTTACAAACATTACGCTGAATGTTTATAAACATTATAGATATTGATAAACATTTGGCTGAATGTTTACAAACATTACGGCTGAATGTTTACAAACATTATGCTGAATGTTTACAAACATTAAAATTTCACAAAGATTCATATTAGATAGGCTGCAATTTAGATTTCCACTCTCCTTTTAACAGGGTACAGCAGTTGTTCATTATGAGCTTATTTAGCGTCCAAATGCTGCGTAAGGTGCATGTTCACACACTCGACTCACTTAGAGCATCCACAGCAGACAACAGGTTTCCCCTCGGCTATGATTGCTTTGAGACATTCTGAATGTAAACATGACAAATTGACATAGATTCGTGTTAGAGAGGCTGAGATTTAGATTTCCACTCTCCTTTTAACAAGGAACAGCAGTTGTTCATTCTGAGCTAATCGTGTCTGAATTCAGCTAACACTGGATCACACACACTGGTCTCACTTAGTAGAGCACCCACTGAAAGAAACAGATTTCCCCTGAGCCACTGACTGATGTCATAGATTGTGAATGTTTATAAACATTACAATTTCACAGAGATTCATATTAGAGAAGTTGAAATTTAAATTTCGCCTCTCCTTTTAAGAGGGTACAGCAATTGTTTATTGTGAGCTTATTCATCGTCCAAATGCTGCGTCTGGTAGATCTTCACACACTGGCCTCACTTAGAGCACCCAAAGAAGAAAAGAGGATTCCCGCCGGCAATATTGATCCTGAGCGTGTATGACTATTGTTCTAAATGTTTACAAACATTACGCTGAATGTTTACAAACATTACGCTGAATGTTTACAAACATTTATCGCTGAATGTTTACAAACATTACTGCTGAATGTTTACAAACATTACGTGAATGTTTACATTATAATACATTACGCTGAATGTTTACAAACATTATGCTGAATGTTTACAAACATTACGCTGAATGTTTATAAACATTATAGATATTGATAAACATTTGGCTGAATGTTTACAAACATTACGCTGAATGTTTACAAACATTATGCTGAATGTTTACAAACATTAAAATTTCACAAAGATTCATATTAGATAGGCTGCAATTTAGATTTCCACTCTCCTTTTAACAGGGTACAGCAGTTGTTCATTATGAGCTTATTTAGCGTCCAAATGCTGCGTAAGGTGCATGTTCACACACTCGACTCACTTAGAGCACCCACAGCAGACAACAGGTTTCCCCTCGGCTATGATTGCTTTGAGACATTCTGAATGTAAACATGACAAATTGACATAGATTCGTGTTAGAGAGGCTGAGATTTAGATTTCCACTCTCCTTTTAACAAGGAACAGCAGTTGTTCATTCTGAGCTAATCGTGTCTGAATTCAGCTAACACTGGATCACACACACTGGTCTCACTTAGTAGAGCACCCACTGAAAGAAACAGATTTCCCCTGAGCCACTGACTGATGTCATAGATTGTGAATGTTTATAAACATTACAATTTCACAGAGATTCATATTAGAGAAGTTGAAATTTAAATTTCGCCTCTCCTTTTAAGAGGGTACAGCAATTGTTTATTGTGAGCTTATTCATCGTCCAAATGCTGCGTCTGGTAGATCTTCACACACTGGCCTCACTTAGAGCACCCAAAGAAGAAAAGAGGATTCCCGCCGGCAATATTGATCCTGAGCGTGTATGACTATTGTTCTAAATGTTTACAAACATTACGCTGAATGTTTACAAACATTACGCTGAATGTTTACAAACATTATGCTGAATGTTTACAAACATTACGCTGAATGTTTACAAACATTATGCTGAATGTTTACAAACATTACGCTGAATGTTTATAAACATTATAGATATTGATAAACATTTGGCTGAATGTTTACAAACATTACGCTGAATGTTTACAAACATTATGCTGAATGTTTACAAACATTAAAATTTCACAAAGATTCATATTAGATAGGCTGCAATTTAGATTTCCACTCTCCTTTTAACAGGGTACAGCAGTTGTTCATTATGAGCTTATTTAGCGTCCAAATGCTGCGTAAGGTGCATGTTCACACACTCGACTCACTTAGAGCACCCACAGCAGACAACAGGTTTCCCCTCGGCTATGATTGCTTTGAGACATTCTGAATGTAAACATGACAAATTGACATAGATTCGTGTTAGAGAGGCTGAGATTTAGATTTCCACTCTCCTTTTAACAAGGAACAGCAGTTGTTCATTCTGAGCTAATCGTGTCTGAATTCAGCTAACACTGGATCACACACACTGGTCTCACTTAGTAGAGCACCCACTGAAAGAAACAGATTTCCCCTGAGCCACTGACTGATGTCATAGATTGTGAATGTTTATAAACATTACAATTTCACAGAGATTCATATTAGAGAAGTTGAAATTTAAATTTCGCCTCTCCTTTTAAGAGGGTACAGCAATTGTTTATTGTGAGCTTATTCATCGTCCAAATGCTGCGTCTGGTAGATCTTCACACACTGGCCTCACTTAGAGCACCCAAAGAAGAAAAGAGGATTCCCGCCGGCAATATTGATCCTGAGCGTGTATGACTATTGTTCTAAATGTTTACAAACATTACGCTGAATGTTTACAAACATTATGCTGAATGTTTACAAACATTACTGAATGTTTACAAACATTATGCTGAATGTTTACAAACATTACGCTGAATGTTTATAAACATTATAGATATTGATAAACATTTGGCTGAATGTTTACAAACATTACGCTGAATGTTTACAAACATTATGCTGAATGTTTACAAACATTAAAATTTCACAAAGATTCATATTAGATAGGCTGCAATTTAGATTTCCACTCTCCTTTTAACAGGGTACAGCAGTTGTTCATTATGAGCTTATTTAGCGTCCAAATGCTGCGTAAGGTGCATGTTCACACACTCGACTCACTTAGAGCACCCACAGCAGACAACAGGTTTCCCCTCGGCTATGATTGCTTTGAGACATTCTGAATGTAAACATGACAAATTGACATAGATTCGTGTTAGAGAGGCTGAGATTTAGATTTCCACTCTCCTTTTAACAAGGAACAGCAGTTGTTCATTCTGAGCTAATCGTGTCTGAATTCAGCTAACACTGGATCACACACACTGGTCTCACTTAGTAGAGCACCCACTGAAAGAAACAGATTTCCCCTGAGCCACTGACTGATGTCATAGATTGTGAATGTTTATAAACATTACAATTTCACAGAGATTCATATTAGAGAAGTTGAAATTTAAATTTCGCCTCTCCTTTTAAGAGGGTACAGCAATTGTTTATTGTGAGCTTATTCATCGTCCAAATGCTGCGTCTGGTAGATCTTCACACACTGGCCTCACTTAGAGCACCCAAAGAAGAAAAGAGGATTCCCGCCGGCAATATTGATCCTGAGCGTGTATGACTATTGTTCTAAATGTTTACAAACATTACGCTGAATGTTTACAAACATTACGCTGAATGTTTACAAACATTACTGGCTGAATGTTTACAAACATTATCGCTGAATGTTTACAAACATTACGCTGAATGTTTACAAACATTATGCTGAATGTTTACAAACATTACGCTGAATGTTTATAAACATTATAGATATTGATAAACATTTGGCTGAATGTTTACAAACATTACGCTGAATGTTTACAAACATTATGCTGAATGTTTACAAACATTAAAATTTCACAAAGATTCATATTAGATAGGCTGCAATTTAGATTTCCACTCTCCTTTTAACAGGGTACAGCAGTTGTTCATTATGAGCTTATTTAGCGTCCAAATGCTGCGTAAGGTGCATGTTCACACACTCGACTCACTTAGAGCATCCACAGCAGACAACAGGTTTCCCCTCGGCTATGATTGCTTTGAGACATTCTGAATGTAAACATGACAAATTGACATAGATTCGTGTTAGAGAGGCTGAGATTTAGATTTCCACTCTCCTTTTAACAAGGAACAGCAGTTGTTCATTCTGAGCTAATCGTGTCTGAATTCAGCTAACACTGGATCACACACACTGGTCTCACTTAGTAGAGCACCCACTGAAAGAAACAGATTTCCCCTGAGCCACTGACTGATGTCATAGATTGTGAATGTTTATAAACATTACAATTTCACAGAGATTCATATTAGAGAAGTTGAAATTTAAATTTCGCCTCTCCTTTTAAGAGGGTACAGCAATTGTTTATTGTGAGCTTATTCATCGTCCAAATGCTGCGTCTGGTAGATCTTCACACACTGGCCTCACTTAGAGCACCCAAAGAAGAAAAGAGGATTCCCGCCGGCAATATTGATCCTGAGCGTGTATGACTATTGTTCTAAATGTTTACAAACATTACGCTGAATGTTTACAAACATTATGCTGAATGTTTACAAACATTATGCTGATGAATGTTATACAAACATTACGCTGAATGTTTACAAACATTACGCTGAATGTTTACAAACATTACGCTGAATGTTTATAAACATTATAGATATTGATAAACATTTGGCTGAATGTTTACAAACATTACGCTGAATGTTTACAAACATTATGCTGAATGTTTACAAACATTAAAATTTCACAAAGATTCATATTAGATAGGCTGCAATTTAGATTTCCACTCTCCTTTTAACAGGGTACAGCAGTTGTTCATTATGAGCTTATTTAGCGTCCAAATGCTGCGTAAGGTGCATGTTCACACACTCGACTCACTTAGAGCATCCACAGCAGACAACAGGTTTCCCCTCGGCTATGATTGCTTTGAGACATTCTGAATGTAAACATGACAAATTGACATAGATTCGTGTTAGAGAGGCTGAGATTTAGATTTCCACTCTCCTTTTAACAAGGAACAGCAGTTGTTCATTCTGAGCTAATCGTGTCTGAATTCAGCTAACACTGGATCACACACACTGGTCTCACTTAGTAGAGCACCCACTGAAAGAAACAGATTTCCCCTGAGCCACTGACTGATGTCATAGATTGTGAATGTTTATAAACATTACAATTTCACAGAGATTCATATTAGAGAAGTTGAAATTTAAATTTCGCCTCTCCTTTTAAGAGGGTACAGCAATTGTTTATTGTGAGCTTATTCATCGTCCAAATGCTGCGTCTGGTAGATCTTCACACACTGGCCTCACTTAGAGCACCCAAAGAAGAAAAGAGGATTCCCGCCGGCAATATTGATCCTGAGCGTGTATGACTATTGTTCTAAATGTTTACAAACATTACGCTGAATGTTTACAAACATTACGCT
Organism: Lates calcarifer; assembly: GCF_001640805.2. NCBI lineage: Eukaryota > Metazoa > Chordata > Actinopteri > Centropomidae > Lates > Lates calcarifer. The sequence continues at coordinate 27,140 of NW_026116743.1, forward strand.
GAATGTTTACAAACATTACTGCTGAATGTTTACAAACATTATGCTGAATGTTTACAAACATTACGCTGAATGTTTATAAACATTATAGATATTGATAAACATTTGGCTGAATGTTTACAAACATTACGCTGAATGTTTACAAACATTATGCTGAATGTTTACAAACATTAAAATTTCACAAAGATTCATATTAGATAGCTGCAATTTAGATTTCCACTCTCCTTTTAACAGGGTACAGCAGTTGTTCATTATGAGCTTATTTAGCGTCCAAATGCTGCGTAAGGTGCATGTTCACACACTCGACTCACTTAGAGGCATCCCACAGCAGACAACAGGTTTCCCCTCGGCTATGATTGCTTTGAGACATTCTGAATGTAAACATGACAAATTGACATAGATTCGTGTTAGAGAGGCTGAGATTTAGATTTCCACTCTCCTTTTAACAAGGAACAGCAGTTGTTCATTCTGAGCTAATCGTGTCTGAATTCAGCTAACACTGGATCACACACACTGGTCTCACTTAGTAGAGCACCCACTGAAAGAAACAGATTTCCCCTGAGCCACTGGACTGATGTCATAGATTGTGAATGTTTATAAACATTACAATTTCACAGAGATTCATATTAGAGAAGTTGAAATTTAAATTTCGGCCTCTCCTTTTAAGAGGGTACAGCAATTGTTTATTGTGAGCTTATTCATCGTCCAAATGCTGCGTCTGGTAGATCTTCACACACTGGCCTCACTTAGAGCACCCAAAGAAGAAAAGAGGATTCCCGCCGGCAATATTGATCCTGAGCGTGTATGACTATTGTTCTAAATGTTTACAAACATTACGCTGAATGTTTACAAACATTACGCTGAATGTTTACAAACATTATGCTGAATGTTTACAAACATTACGCTGAATGTTTATACGTGAATGAAACATTTTATGTACATTTGCTGAATGTTTACAAACATTACGCTGAATGTTTATAAACATTATAGATATTGATAAACATTTGGCTGAATGTTTACAAACATTACGCTGAATGTTTACAAACATTATGCTGAATGTTTACAAACATTAAAATTTCACAAAGATTCATATTAGATAGGCTGCAATTTAGATTTCCACTCTCCTTTTAACAGGGTACAGCAGTTGTTCATTATGAGCTTATTTAGCGTCCAAATGCTGCGTAAGGTGCATGTTCACACACTCGACTCACTTAGAGCATCCCACAGCAGACAACAGGTTTCCCCTCGGCTATGATTGCTTTGAGACATTCTGAATGTAAACATGACAAATTGACATAGATTCGTGTTAGAGAGGCTGAGATTTAGATTTCCACTCTCCTTTTAACAAGGAACAGCAGTTGTTCATTCTGAGCTAATCGTGTCTGAATTCAGCTAACACTGGATCACACACACTGGTCTCACTTAGTAGAGCACCCACTGAAAGAAACAGATTTCCCCTGAGCCACTGACTGATGTCATAGATTGTGAATGTTTATAAACATTACAATTTCACAGAGATTCATATTAGAGAAGTTGAAATTTAAATTTCGCCTCTCCTTTTAAGAGGGTACAGCAATTGTTTATTGTGAGCTTATTCATCGTCCAAATGCTGCGTCTGGTAGATCTTCACACACTGGCCTCACTTAGAGCACCCAAAGAAGAAAAGAGGATTCCCGCCGGCAATATTGATCCTGAGCGTGTATGACTATTGTTCTAAATGTTTACAAACATTACGCTGAATGTTTACAACATTACGCTGAATGTTTACAAACATTATGCTGAATGTTTACAAACATTACGCTGAATGTTTATAAACATTACTGATGATATTGATAAACATTTGCTGAATGTTTACAAACATTACGCTGAATGTTTACAAACATTATGCTGAATGTTTACAAACATTAAAATTTCACAAAGATTCATATTAGATAGGCTGCAATTTAGATTTCCACTCTCCTTTTAACAGGGTACAGCAGTTGTTCATTATGAGCTTATTTAGCGTCCAAATGCTGCGTAAGGTGCATGTTCACACACTCGACTCACTTAGAGCACCACAGCAGACAACAGGTTTCCCCTCGGCTATGATTGCTTTGAGACATTCTGAATGTAAACATGACAAATTGACATAGATTCGTGTTAGAGAGGCTGAGATTTAGATTTCCACTCTCCTTTTAACAAGGAACAGCAGTTGTTCATTCTGAGCTAATCGTGTCTGAATTCAGCTAACACTGGATCACACACACTGGTCTCACTTAGTAGAGCACCCACTGAAAGAAACAGATTTCCCCTGAGCCACTGACTGATGTCATAGATTGTGAATGTTTATAAACATTACAATTTCACAGAGATTCATATTAGAGAAGTTGAAATTTAAATTTCGCCTCTCCTTTTAAGAGGGTACAGCAATTGTTTATTGTGAGCTTATTCATCGTCCAAATGCTGCGTCTGGTAGATCTTCACACACTGGCCTCACTTAGAGCACCCAAAGAAGAAAAGAGGATTCCCGCCGGCAATATTGATCCTGAGCGTGTATGACTATTGTTCTAAATGTTTACAAACATTACGCTGAATGTTTACAAACATTACGCTGAATGTTTACAAACATTATGCTGAATGTTTACAAACATTATGCTGAATGTTTACAAACATTATGCTGAATGTTTAACAAACATTACTGGCTGAATGTTTACTAAACTATAAATTACGCTGAATGTTTACTAAACATTACGCTGATGTTTACAAACATTATGCTGAATGTTTACAAACATTAAAATTTCACAAAGATTCATATTAGATAGGCTGCAATTTAGATTTCCACTCTCCTTTTAACAGGGTACAGCAGTTGTTCATTATGAGCTTATTTAGCGTCCAAATGCTGCGTAAGGTGCATGTTCACACACTCGACTCACTTAGAGCACCCACAGCAGACAACAGGTTTCCCCTCGGCTATGATTGCTTTGAGACATTCTGAATGTAAACATGACAAATTGACATAGATTCGTGTTAGAGAGGCTGAGATTTAGATTTCCACTCTCCTTTTAACAAGGAACAGCAGTTGTTCATTCTGAGCTAATCGTGTCTGAATTCAGCTAACACTGGATCACACACACTGGTCTCACTTAGTAGAGCACCCACTGAAAGAAACAGATTTCCCCTGAGCCACTGACTGATGTCATAGATTGTGAATGTTTATAAACATTACAATTTCACAGAGATTCATATTAGAGAAGTTGAAATTTAAATTTCGCCTCTCCTTTTAAGAGGGTACAGCAATTGTTTATTGTGAGCTTATTCATCGTCCAAATGCTGCGTCTGGTAGATCTTCACACACTGGCCTCACTTAGAGCACCCAAAGAAGAAAAGAGGATTCCCGCCGGCAATATTGATCCTGAGCGTGTATGACTATTGTTCTAAATGTTTACAAACATTACGCTGAATGTTTACAAACATTACGCTGAATGTTTACAAACATTATGCTGAATGTTTACAAACATTATGCTGAATGTTTACAAACATTACGCTGAATGTTTATAAACATTATAGATATTGATAAACATTTGGCTGAATGTTTACAAACATTACGCTGAATGTTTACAAACATTATGCTGAATGTTTACAAACATTAAAATTTCACAAAGATTCATATTAGATAGGCTGCAATTTTAGATTTCCACTCTCCTTTTAACAGGGTACAGCAGTTGTTCATTATGAGCTTATTTAGCGTCCAAATGCTGCGTAAGGTGCATGTTCACACACTCGACTCACTTAGAGCATCCACAGCAGACAACAGGTTTCCCCTCGGCTATGATTGCTTTGAGACATTCTGAATGTAAACATGACAAATTGACATAGATTCGTGTTAGAGAGGCTGAGATTTAGATTTCCACTCTCCTTTTAACAAGGAACAGCAGTTGTTCATTCTGAGCTAATCGTGTCTGAATTCAGCTAACACTGGATCACACACACTGGTCTCACTTAGTAGAGCACCCACTGAAAGAAACAGATTTCCCCTGAGCCACTGACTGATGTCATAGATTGTGAATGTTTATAAACATTACAATTTCACAGAGATTCATATTAGAGAAGTTGAAATTTAAATTTCGCCTCTCCTTTTAAGAGGGTACAGCAATTGTTTATTGTGAGCTTATTCATCGTCCAAATGCTGCGTCTGGTAGATCTTCACACACTGGCCTCACTTAGAGCACCCAAAGAAGAAAAGAGGATTCCCGCCGGCAATATTGATCCTGAGCGTGTATGACTATTGTTCTAAATGTTTACAAACATTACGCTGAATGTTTACAAACATTACGCTGAATGTTTACAAACATTATGCTGAATGTTTACAAACATTACTGGCTGAATGTTTACAAACATTATGCTGAATGTTTACAAACATTACGCTGAATGTTTATAAACATTATAGATATTGATAAACATTTGGCTGAATGTTTACAAACATTACGCTGAATGTTTACAAACATTATGCTGAATGTTTACAAACATTAAAATTTCACAAAGATTCATATTAGATAGGCTGCAATTTAGATTTCCACTCTCCTTTTAACAGGGTACAGCAGTTGTTCATTATGAGCTTATTTAGCGTCCAAATGCTGCGTAAGGTGCATGTTCACACACTCGACTCACTTAGAGCATCCACAGCAGACAACAGGTTTCCCCTCGGCTATGATTGCTTTGAGACATTCTGAATGTAAACATGACAAATTGACATAGATTCGTGTTAGAGAGGCTGAGATTTAGATTTCCACTCTCCTTTTAACAAGGAACAGCAGTTGTTCATTCTGAGCTAATCGTGTCTGAATTCAGCTAACACTGGATCACACACACTGGTCTCACTTAGTAGAGCACCCACTGAAAGAAACAGATTTCCCCTGAGCCACTGACTGATGTCATAGATTGTGAATGTTTATAAACATTACAATTTCACAGAGATTCATATTAGAGAAGTTGAAATTTAAATTTCGCCTCTCCTTTTAAGAGGGTACAGCAATTGTTTATTGTGAGCTTATTCATCGTCCAAATGCTGCGTCTGGTAGATCTTCACACACTGGCCTCACTTAGAGCACCCAAAGAAGAAAAGAGGATTCCCGCCGGCAATATTGATCCTGAGCGTGTATGACTATTGTTCTAAATGTTTACAAACATTACGCTGAATGTTTACAAACATTACTGCTGAATGTTTACAAACATTACGGCTGAATGTTTACAAACATTATGCTGAATGTTTACAAACATTACGCTGAATGTTTATAAACATTATAGATATTGATAAACATTTGGCTGAATGTTTACAAACATTACGCTGAATGTTTACAAACATTATGCTGAATGTTTACAAACATTAAAATTTCACAAAGATTCATATTAGATAGGCTGCAATTTAGATTTCCACTCTCCTTTTAACAGGGTACAGCAGTTGTTCATTATGAGCTTATTTAGCGTCCAAATGCTGCGTAAGGTGCATGTTCACACACTCGACTCACTTAGAGCATCCACAGCAGACAACAGGTTTCCCCTCGGCTATGATTGCTTTGAGACATTCTGAATGTAAACATGACAAATTGACATAGATTCGTGTTAGAGAGGCTGAGATTTAGATTTCCACTCTCCTTTTAACAAGGAACAGCAGTTGTTCATTCTGAGCTAATCGTGTCTGAATTCAGCTAACACTGGATCACACACACTGGTCTCACTTAGTAGAGCACCCACTGAAAGAAACAGATTTCCCCTGAGCCACTGACTGATGTCATAGATTGTGAATGTTTATAAACATTACAATTTCACAGAGATTCATATTAGAGAAGTTGAAATTTAAATTTCGCCTCTCCTTTTAAGAGGGTACAGCAATTGTTTATTGTGAGCTTATTCATCGTCCAAATGCTGCGTCTGGTAGATCTTCACACACTGGCCTCACTTAGAGCACCCAAAGAAGAAAAGAGGATTCCCGCCGGCAATATTGATCCTGAGCGTGTATGACTATTGTTCTAAATGTTTACAAACATTACGCTGAATGTTTACAAACATTACGCTGAATGTTTACAAACATTATGCTGAATGTTTACAAACATTACGGCTGAATGTTTACAAACATTATGCTGAATGTTTACAAACATTACGCTGAATGTTTATAAACATTATAGATATTGATAAACATTTGGCTGAATGTTTACAAACATTACGCTGAATGTTTACAAACATTATGCTGAATGTTTACAAACATTAAAATTTCACAAAGATTCATATTAGATAGGCTGCAATTTAGATTTCCACTCTCCTTTTAACAGGGTACAGCAGTTGTTCATTATGAGCTTATTTAGCGTCCAAATGCTGCGTAAGGTGCATGTTCACACACTCGACTCACTTAGAGCATCCACAGCAGACAACAGGTTTCCCCTCGGCTATGATTGCTTTGAGACATTCTGAATGTAAACATGACAAATTGACATAGATTCGTGTTAGAGAGGCTGAGATTTAGATTTCCACTCTCCTTTTAACAAGGAACAGCAGTTGTTCATTCTGAGCTAATCGTGTCTGAATTCAGCTAACACTGGATCACACACACTGGTCTCACTTAGTAGAGCACCCACTGAAAGAAACAGATTTCCCCTGAGCCACTGACTGATGTCATAGATTGTGAATGTTTATAAACATTACAATTTCACAGAGATTCATATTAGAGAAGTTGAAATTTAAATTTCGCCTCTCCTTTTAAGAGGGTACAGCAATTGTTTATTGTGAGCTTATTCATCGTCCAAATGCTGCGTCTGGTAGATCTTCACACACTGGCCTCACTTAGAGCACCCAAAGAAGAAAAGAGGATTCCCGCCGGCAATATTGATCCTGAGCGTGTATGACTATTGTTCTAAATGTGTTTACAAACATTACGCTGAATGTTTACAAACATTACGCTGAATGTTTACAAACATTACGCTGAATGTTTACAAACATTATGCTGAATGTTTACAAACATTACGCTGAATGTTTATAAACATTATAGATATTGATAAAACATTACGGTGAATGTTTACAAACATTATGCTGAATGTTTACAAACATTACGCTGAATGTTTATAAACATTATAGATATTGATAAACATTTGGCTGAATGTTTACAAACATTACGCTGAATGTTTACAAACATTATGCTGAATGTTTACAAACATTAAAATTTCACAAAGATTCATATTAGATAGGCTGCAATTTAGATTTCCACTCTCCTTTTAACAGGGTACAGCAGTTGTTCATTATGAGCTTATTTAGCGTCCAAATGCTGCGTAAGGTGCATGTTCACACACTCGACTCACTTAGAGCATCCACAGCAGACAACAGGTTTCCCCTCGGCTATGATTGCTTTGAGACATTCTGAATGTAAACATGACAAATTGACATAGATTCGTGTTAGAGAGGCTGAGATTTAGATTTCCACTCTCCTTTTAACAAGGAACAGCAGTTGTTCATTCTGAGCTAATCGTGTCTGAATTCAGCTAACACTGGATCACACACACTGGTCTCACTTAGTAGAGCACCCACTGAAAGAAACAGATTTCCCCTGAGCCACTGACTGATGTCATAGATTGTGAATGTTTATAAACATTACAATTTCACAGAGATTCATATTAGAGAAGTTGAAATTTAAATTTCGCCTCTCCTTTTAAGAGGGTACAGCAATTGTTTATTGTGAGCTTATTCATCGTCCAAATGCTGCGTCTGGTAGATCTTCACACACTGGCCTCACTTAGAGCACCCAAAGAAGAAAAGAGGATTCCCGCCGGCAATATTGATCCTGAGCGTGTATGACTATTGTTCTAAATGTTTACAAACATTACGCTGAAACAAACATTAAATGCATTACTGAATGTTTACAAACATTATGTTTACAAACATTATGCTGAATGTTTACAAACATTACGCTGAATGTTTATAAACATTATAGATATTGATAAACATTTGGCTGAATGTTTACAAACATTACGCTGAATGTTTACAAACATTACTGAATGTTTTACAAACATTAAAATTTCACAAAGATTCATATTAGATAGGCTGCAATTTAGATTTCCACTCTCCTTTTAACAGGGTACAGCAGTTGTTCATTATGAGCTTATTTAGCGTCCAAATGCTGCGTAAGGTGCATGTTCACACACTCGACTCACTTAGAGCACCACAGCAGACAACAGGTTTCCCCTCGGCTATGATTGCTTTGAGACATTCTGAATGTAAACATGACAAATTGACATAGATTCGTGTTAGAGAGGCTGAGATTTAGATTTCCACTCTCCTTTTAACAAGGAACAGCAGTTGTTCATTCTGAGCTAATCGTGTCTGAATTCAGCTAACACTGGATCACACACACTGGTCTCACTTAGTAGAGCACCCACTGAAAGAAACAGATTTCCCCTGAGCCACTGACTGATGTCATAGATTGTGAATGTTTATAAACATTACAATTTCACAGAGATTCATATTAGAGAAGTTGAAATTTAAATTTCGGCCTCTCCTTTTAAGAGGGTACAGCAATTGTTTATTGTGAGCTTATTCATCGTCCAAATGCTGCGTCTGGTAGATCTTCACACACTGGCCTCACTTAGAGCACCCAAAGAAGAAAAGAGGATTCCCGCCGGCAATATTGATCCTGAGCGTGTATGACTATTGTTCTAAATGTTTACAAACATTACGCTGAATGTTTACAAACATTACTGCTGAATGTTTACAAACATTATGCTGAATGTTTACAAACATTACGCTGAATGTTTATAAACATTATAGATATTGATAAACATTTGGCTGAATGTTTACAAACATTACGCTGAATGTTTACAAACATTATGCTGAATGTTTACAAACATTAAAATTTCACAAAGATTCATATTAGATAGGCTGCAATTTAGATTTCCACTCTCCTTTTAACAGGGTACAGCAGTTGTTCATTATGAGCTTATTTAGCGTCCAAATGCTGCGTAAGGTGCATGTTCACACACTCGACTCACTTAGAGCATCCCACAGCAGACAACAGGTTTCCCCTCGGCTATGATTGCTTTGAGACATTCTGAATGTAAACATGACAAATTGACATAGATTCGTGTTAGAGAGGCTGAGATTTAGATTTCCACTCTCCTTTTAACAAGGAACAGCAGTTGTTCATTCTGAGCTAATCGTGTCTGAATTCAGCTAACACTGGATCACACACACTGGTCTCACTTAGTAGAGCACCCACTGAAAGAAACAGATTTCCCCTGAGCCACTGACTGATGTCATAGATTGTGAATGTTTATAAACATTACAATTTCACAGAGATTCATATTAGAGAAGTTGAAATTTAAATTTCGGCCTCTCCTTTTAAGAGGGTACAGCAATTGTTTATTGTGAGCTTATTCATCGTCCAAATGCTGCGTCTGGTAGATCTTCACACACTGGCCTCACTTAGAGCACCCAAAGAAGAAAAGAGGATTCCCGCCGGCAATATTGATCCTGAGCGTGTATGACTATTGTTCTAAATGTTTACAAACATTACGCTGAATGTTTACAAACATTACGCTGAATGTTTACAAACATTATGCTGAATGTTTACAAACATTACGGCTGAATGTTTACAAACATTATGCTGAATGTTTACAAACATTACGCTGAATGTTTATAAACATTATAGATATTGATAAACATTTGGCTGAATGTTTACAAACATTACGCTGAATGTTTACAAACATTATGCTGAATGTTTACAAACATTAAAATTTCACAAAGATTCATATTAGATAGGCTGCAATTTAGATTTCCACTCTCCTTTTAACAGGGTACAGCAGTTGTTCATTATGAGCTTATTTAGCGTCCAAATGCTGCGTAAGGTGCATGTTCACACACTCGACTCACTTAGAGCATCCACAGCAGACAACAGGTTTCCCCTCGGCTATGATTGCTTTGAGACATTCTGAATGTAAACATGACAAATTGACATAGATTCGTGTTAGAGAGGCTGAGATTTAGATTTCCACTCTCCTTTTAACAAGGAACAGCAGTTGTTCATTCTGAGCTAATCGTGTCTGAATTCAGCTAACACTGGATCACACACACTGGTCTCACTTAGTAGAGCACCCACTGAAAGAAACAGATTTCCCCTGAGCCACTGACTGATGTCATAGATTGTGAATGTTTATAAACATTACAATTTCACAGAGATTCATATTAGAGAAGTTGAAATTTAAATTTCGCCTCTCCTTTTAAGAGGGTACAGCAATTGTTTATTGTGAGCTTATTCATCGTCCAAATGCTGCGTCTGGTAGATCTTCACACACTGGCCTCACTTAGAGCACCCAAAGAAGAAAAGAGGATTCCCGCCGGCAATATTGATCCTGAGCGTGTATGACTATTGTTCTAAATGTTTACAAACATTACGCTGAATGTTTACAAACATTATGCTGAATGTTTACAAACATTACTGGCTGAATGTTTACAAACATTACGGCTGAATGTTTACAAACATTATGCTGAATGTTTACAAACATTACGCTGAATGTTTATAAACATTATAGATATTGATAAACATTTGGCTGAATGTTTACAAACATTACGCTGAATGTTTACAAACATTATGCTGAATGTTTACAAACATTAAAATTTCACAAAGATTCATATTAGATAGGCTGCAATTTAGATTTCCACTCTCCTTTTAACAGGGTACAGCAGTTGTTCATTATGAGCTTATTTAGCGTCCAAATGCTGCGTAAGGTGCATGTTCACACACTCGACTCACTTAGAGCACCCACAGCAGACAACAGGTTTCCCCTCGGCTATGATTGCTTTGAGACATTCTGAATGTAAACATGACAAATTGACATAGATTCGTGTTAGAGAGGCTGAGATTTAGATTTCCACTCTCCTTTTAACAAGGAACAGCAGTTGTTCATTCTGAGCTAATCGTGTCTGAATTCAGCTAACACTGGATCACACACCACTGGTCTCACTTAGTAGAGCACCCACTGAAAGAAACAGATTTCCCCTGAGCCACTGACTGATGTCATAGATTGTGAATGTTTATAAAACATTACAATTTCACAGAGATTCATATTAGAGAAGTTGAAATTTAAATTTCGCCTCTCCTTTTAAGAGGGTACAGCAATTGTTTATTGTGAGCTTATTCATCGTCCAAATGCTGCGTCTGGTAGATCTTCACACTGGCCTCACTTAGAGCACCCAAAGAAGAAAAGAGGATTCCCGCCGGCAATATTGATCCTGAGCGTGTATGACTATTGTTCTAAATGTTTACAAACATTACGCTGAATGTTTACAAACATTATGAATGTTTACAAACATTATGCTGAATGTTTACAAACATTACGCGCTGAATGTTTACAAACATTGCTGAATGTTTACAAACATTACTGAATGTTTACAACATTATGAATGTTTACAAACATTAAATGTTTACAACATTACGCTGATGTTTACAACATCTGAATGTTTACAAACATTAAAATTTCACAAAGATTCATATTAGATAGGCTGCAATTTAGATTTCCACTCTCCTTTTAACAGGGTACAGCAGTTGTTCATTATGAGCTTATTTAGCGTCCAAATGCTGCGTAAGGTGCATGTTCACACTCGACTCACTTAGAGCACCACAGCAGACAACAGGTTTCCCCTCGGCTATGATTGCTTTGAGACATTCTGAATGTAAACATGACAAATTGACATAGATTCGTGTTAGAGAGGCTGAGATTTAGATTTCCACTCTCCTTTTAACAAGGAACAGCAGTTGTTCATTCTGAGCTAATCGTGTCTGAATTCAGCTAACACTGGATCACACACACTGGTCTCACTTAGTAGAGCACCCACTGAAAGAAACAGATTTCCCCTGAGCCACTGACTGATGTCATAGATTGTGAATGTTTATAAACATTACAATTTCACAGAGATTCATATTAGAGAAGTTGAAATTTAAATTTCGCTCTCCTTTTAAGAGGGTACAGCAATTGTTTATTGTGAGCTTATTCATCGTCCAAATGCTGCGTCTGGTAGATCTTCACACACTGGCCTCACTTAGAGCACCCAAAGAAGAAAAGAGGATTCCCGCCGGCAATATTGATCCTGAGCGTGTATGACTATTGTTC
>NW_026116744.1:0-15324 GCF_001640805.2 Lates calcarifer
GCTGAATGTTTACAAACATTACGCTGAATGTTTATAAACATTATAGATATTGATAAACATTTGGCTGAATGTTTACAAACATTACGCTGAATGTTTACAAACATTATGCTGAATGTTTACAAACATTAAAATTTCACAAAGATTCATATTAGATAGGCTGCAATTTAGATTTCCACTCTCCTTTTAACAGGGTACAGCAGTTGTTCATTATGAGCTTATTTAGCGTCCAAATGCTGCGTAAGGTGCATGTTCACACACTCGACTCACTTAGAGCACCACAGCAGACAACAGGTTTCCCTCGGCTATGATTGCTTTGAGACATTCTGAATGTAAACATGACAAATTGACATAGATTCGTGTTAGAGAGGCTGAGATTTAGATTTCCACTCTCCTTTTAACAAGGAACAGCAGTTGTTCATTCTGAGCTAATCGTGTCTGAATTCAGCTAACACTGGATCACACACACTGGTCTCACTTAGTAGAGCACCCACTGAAAGAAACAGATTTCCCCTGAGCCACTGACTGATGTCATAGATTGTGAATGTTTATAAACATTACAATTTCACAGAGATTCATATTAGAGAAGTTGAAATTTAAATTTCGCCTCTCCTTTTAAGAGGGTACAGCAATTGTTTATTGTGAGCTTATTCATCGTCCAAATGCTGCGTCTGGTAGATCTTCACACACTGGCCTCACTTAGAGCACCCAAAGAAGAAAAGAGGATTCCCGCGGCAATATTGATCCTGAGCGTGTATGACTATTGTTCTAAATGTTTACAAACATTAATGTTTACAAACATTATGCTGAATGTTTACAAACATTACGCTGAATGTTTTACAAACATTATGCTGAATGTTTACAAACATTACGCTGAATGTTTATAAACATTATAGATATTGATAAACATTTGTGAATGTTTACAAACATTAAAATTTCACAAAGATTCATATTAGATAGGCTGCAATTTAGATTTCCACTCTCCTTTTAACAGGGTACAGCAGTTGTTCATTATGAGCTTATTTAGCGTCCAAATGCTGCGTAAGGTGCATGTTCACACACTCGACTCACTTAGAGCACCCACAGCAGACAACAGGTTTCCCTCGGCTATGATTGCTTTGAGATTCTGAATGTAAACATGACAAATTGACATAGATTCGTGTTAGAGAGGCTGAGATTTAGATTTCCACTCTCCTTTTAACAAGGAACAGCAGTTGTTCATTCTGAGCTAATCGTGTCTGAATTCAGCTAACACTGGATCACACACACTGGTCTCACTTAGTAGAGCACCCACTGAAAGAAACAGATTTCCCCTGAGCCACTGACTGATGTCATAGATTGTGAATGTTTATAAACATTACAATTTCACAGAGATTCATATTAGAGAAGTTGAAATTTAAATTTCGCCTCTCCTTTTAAGAGGGTACAGCAATTGTTTATTGTGAGCTTATTCATCGTCCAAATGCTGCGTCTGTAGATCTTCACACACTGGCCTCACTTAGAGCACCCAAAGAAGAAAAGAGGATTCCCGCCGGCAATATTGATCCTGAGCGTGTATGACTATTGTTCTAAATGTTTACAAACATTACGCAAACATTACGCTGAATGTTTACAAACACGCTGAATGTTTACAAACATTATGCTGAATGTTTACAAACATTACGCTGAATGTTTATAAACATTATAGATATTGATAAACATTTGGCTGAATGTTTACAAACATTACGCTGAATGTTTACAAACATTATGCTGAATGTTTACAAACATTAAATTTCACAAAGATTCATATTAGATAGGCTGCAATTTAGATTTCCACTCTCCTTTTAACAGGGTACAGCAGTTGTTCATTATGAGCTTATTTAGCGTCCAAATGCTGCGTAAGGTGCATGTTCACACACTCGACTCACTTAGAGCACCACAGCAGACAACAGGTTTCCCCTCGGCTATGATTGCTTTGAGACATTCTGAATGTAAACATGACAAATTGACATAGATTCGTGTTAGAGAGGCTGAGATTTAGATTTCCACTCTCCTTTTAACAAGGAACAGCAGTTGTTCATTCTGAGCTAATCGTGTCTGAATTCAGCTAACACTGGATCACACACACTGGTCTCACTTAGTAGAGCACCCACTGAAAGAAACAGATTTCCCCTGAGCCACTGACTGATGTCATAGATTGTGAATGTTTATAAACATTACAATTTCACAGAGATTCATATTAGAGAAGTTGAAATTTAAATTTCGCCTCTCCTTTTAAGAGGGTACAGCAATTGTTTATTGTGAGCTTATTCATCGTCCAAATGCTGCGTCTGGTAGATCTTCACACACTGGCCTCACTTAGAGCAAAAGAAGAAAAGAGGATTCCCGCCGGCAATATTGATCCTGAGCGTGTATGACTATTGTTCTAAATGTTTACAAACATTACGCTGAATGAATGTTTACAAACATTACAAATGTTTACAAACATTACGCTGAATGTTTACAAACATTATGCTGAATGTTGCAAACATTACTGCTGAATGTTTACAAACATACGCTGAATGTATATGATAAACATTTGGCTGAATGTTTACAAACATTACGCTGAATGTTTACAAACATTATGCTGAATGTTTACAAACATTAAAATTTCACAAAGATTCATATTAGATAGGCTGCAATTTAGATTTCCACTCTCCTTTTAACAGGGTAACAGCAGTTGTTCATTATGAGCTTATTTAGCGTCCAAATGCTGCGTAAGGTGCATGTTCACACACTCGACTCACTTAGAGCATCCACAGCAGACAACAGGTTTCCCCTCGGCTATGATTGCTTTGAGACATTCTGAATGTAAACATGACAAATTGACATAGATTCGTGTTAGAGAGGCTGAGATTTAGATTTCCACTCTCCTTTTAACAAGGAACAGCAGTTGTTCATTCTGAGCTAATCGTATCTGATTTCAGCTAACACTGGATCACACACACTGGTCTCACTTAGTAGAGCACCCACTGAAAGAAACAGATTTCCCCTGAGCCACTGACTGATGTCATAGATTGTGAATGTTTATAAACATTACAATTTCACAGAGATTCATATTAGAGAAGTTGAAATTTAAATTTCGGCTCTCCTTTTAAGAGGGTACAGCAATTGTTTATTGTGAGCTTATTCATCGTCCAAATGCTGCGTCTGGTAGATCTTCACACACTGGCCTCACTTAGAGCACCCAAAGAAGAAAAGAGGATTCCCGCCGGCAATATTGATCCTGAGCGTGTATGACTATTGTTCTAAATGTTTACAAACATTACGCTGAATGTTTACAAACATTATGCTGAATGTTTACAAACATTATGCTGAATGTTTACAAACATTACTGTCTGAATGTTTACAAACATTACGCTGATGTTATAACATTATAGATATTGAAACATTTGGCTGAATGTTTACAAACATTACGCTGAATGTTTACAAACATTATGCTGAATGTTTACAAACATTAAAATTTCACAAAGATTCATATTAGATAGGCTGCAATTTAGATTTCCACTCTCCTTTTAACAGGGTACAGCAGTTGTTCATTATGAGCTTATTTAGCGTCCAAATGCTGCGTAAGGTGCATGTTCACACACTCGACTCACTTAGAGCATCCACAGCAGACAACAGGTTTCCCCTCGGCTATGATTGCTTTGAGACATTCTGAATGTAAACATGACAAATTGACATAGATTCGTGTTAGAGAGGCTGAGATTTAGATTTCCACTCTCCTTTTAACAAGGAACAGCAGTTGTTCATTCTGAGCTAATCGTATCTGATTTCAGCTAACACTGGATCACACACACTGGTCTCACTTAGTAGAGCACCCACTGAAAGAAACAGATTTCCCCTGAGCCACTGACTGATGTCATAGATTGTGAATGTTTATAAACATTACAATTTCACAGAGATTCATATTAGAGAAGTTGAAATTTAAATTTCGGCTCTCCTTTTAAGAGGGTACAGCAATTGTTTATTGTGAGCTTATTCATCGTCCAAATGCTGCGTCTGGTAGATCTTCACACACTGGCCTCACTTAGAGCACCCAAAGAAGAAAAGAGGATTCCCGCCGGCAATATGATCCTGAGCGTGTATGACTATTGTTCTAAATGTTTACAAACATTACGCTGAATGTTTACAAACATTATGCTGAATGTTTACAAACATTATGCTGAATGTTTACAAACATTACGCTGAATGTTTATAAACATTATAGATATTGATAAACATTTGGCTGAATGTTTACAAACATTACGCTGAATGTTTACAAACATTATGCTGAATGTTTACAAACATTAAAATTTCACAAAGATTCATATTAGATAGGCTGCAATTTAGATTTCCACTCTCCTTTTAACAGGGTACAGCAGTTGTTCATTATGAGCTTATTTAGCGTCCAAATGCTGCGTAAGGTGCATGTTCACACACTCGACTCACTTAGAGCATCCACAGCAGACAACAGGTTTCCCCTCGGCTATGATTGCTTTGAGACATTCTGAATGTAAACATGACAAATTGACATAGATTCGTGTTAGAGAGGCTGAGATTTAGATTTCCACTCTCCTTTTAACAAGGAACAGCAGTTGTTCATTCTGAGCTAATCGTATCTGATTTCAGCTAACACTGGATCACACACACTGGTCTCACTTAGTAGAGCACCCACTGAAAGAAACAGATTTCCCCTGAGCCACTGACTGATGTCATAGATTGTGAATGTTTATAAAACATTACAATTTCACAGAGATTCATATTAGAGAAGTTGAAATTTAAATTTCGGCTCTCCTTTTAAGAGGGTACAGCAATTGTTTATTGTGAGCTTATTCATCGTCCAAATGCTGCGTCTGGTAGATCTTCACACACTGGCCTCACTTAGAGCACCCAAAGAAGAAAAGAGGATTCCGCCGGCAATATTGATCCTGAGCGTGTATGACTATTGTTCTAAATGTTTACAAACATTACGCTGAATGTTTACAAACATTACGCTGAATGTTTACAAACATTATGCTGAATGTTTACAAACATTACGCTGAATGTTTACAAACATTATGCTGAATGTTTACAACATTAGCTGATGATATATATGATAAACATTTGGCTGAATGTTTACAAACATTACGCTGAATGTTTACAAACATTATGCTGAATGTTTACAAACATTAAAATTTCACAAAGATTCATATTAGATAGGCTGCAATTTAGATTTCCACTCTCCTTTTAACAGGGTACAGCAGTTGTTCATTATGAGCTTATTTAGCGTCCAAATGCTGCGTAAGGTGCATGTTCACACACTCGACTCACTTAGAGCATCCACAGCAGACAACAGGTTTCCCCTCGGCTATGATTGCTTTGAGACATTCTGAATGTAAACATGACAAATTGACATAGATTCGTGTTAGAGAGGCTGAGATTTAGATTTCCACTCTCCTTTTAACAAGGAACAGCAGTTGTTCATTCTGAGCTAATCGTGTCTGATTCAGCTAACACTGGATCACACACACTGGTCTCACTTAGTAGAGCACCCACTGAAAGAAACAGATTTCCCCTGAGCCACTGACTGATGTCATAGATTGTGAATGTTTATAAACATTACAATTTCACAGAGATTCATATTAGAGAAGTTGAAATTTAAATTTCGGCTCTCCTTTTAAGAGGGTACAGCAATTGTTTATTGTGAGCTTATTCATCGTCCAAATGCTGCGTCTGGTAGATCTTCACACACTGGCCTCACTTAGAGCACCCAAAGAAGAAAAGAGGATTCCCGCCGGCAATATTGATCCTGAGCGTGTATGACTATTGTTCTAAATGTTTACAAACATTACGCTGAATTTTACAAACATTACGCTGAATGTTTACAAACATTACGCTGAATGTTTACAAACATTACGGTGAATGTTTACAAACATTATGCTGAATGTTTACAAACATTACGCTGAATGTTTATATACAACATTATAGATATTGATAAACATTTGGCTGAATGTTTACAAACATTACGCTGAATGTTTACAAACATTATGCTGAATGTTTACAAACATTAAAATTTCACAAAGATTCATATTAGATAGGCTGCAATTTAGATTTCCACTCTCCTTTTAACAGGGTACAGCAGTTGTTTCATTATGAGCTTATTTAGCGTCCAAATGCTGCGTAAGGTGCATGTTCACACACTCGACTCACTTAGAGCATCCACAGCAGACAACAGGTTTCCCCTCGGCTATGATTGCTTTGAGACATTCTGAATGTAAACATGACAAATTGACATAGATTCGTGTTTAGAGAGGCTGAGATTTAGATTTCCACTCTCCTTTTAACAAGGAACAGCAGTTGTTCATTCTGAGCTAATCGTGTCTGAATTCAGCTAACACTGGATCACACACACTGGTCTCACTTAGTAGAGCACCCACTGAAAGAAACAGATTTCCCCTGAGCCACTGACTGATGTCATAGATTGTGAATGTTTATAAACATTACAATTTCACAGAGATTCATATTAGAGAAGTTGAAATTTAAATTTCGCCTCTCCTTTTAAGAGGGTACAGCAATTGTTTATTGTGAGCTTATTCATCGTCCAAATGCTGCGTCTGGTAGATCTTCACACACTGGCCTCACTTAGAGCACCCAAAGAAGAAAAGAGGATTCCCGCCGGCAATATTGATCCTGAGCGTGTATGACTATTGTTCTAAATGTTTACAAACATTACGCTGAATGTTTACAAACATTACGCTGAATGTTTACAAACATTATGCTGAATGTTTACAAACATTACGGCTGAATGTTTACAAACATTATGCCTGAATGTTTACAAACATTACGCTGAATGTTTTATAAACATTATAGATATTGGATAAACATTTGGCTGAATGTTTACAAACATGTACGCTGAATGTTTACAAACATTATGCTGAATGTTTACAAAAATTAAAATTTCACAAAGATTCATATTAAGATAGGCTGCAATTTAGATTTCCCACTCTCCTTTTAACAGGGTACAGCAGTTGTTCATTATGAGCTTATTTTAGCGTCCAAATGCTGCGTAAGGTGCATGTTCACACACTCGACTCACTTAGAGCATCCACAGCAGACAACAGGTTCCCCTCGGCTATGATTGCTTTGAGACATTCTGAATGTAAACATGACAAATTGACATAGATTCGTGTTAGAGAGGCTGAGATTTAGATTTCCACTCTCCTTTTAACAAGGAAACAGCAGTTGTTCATTCTGAGCTAATCGTGTCTGAATTCAGCTAACACTGGATCACACACACTGGTCCTCACTTAGTAGAGCACCCACTGAAAGAAACAGATTTCCCCTGAGCCACTGACTGATGTCATAGATTGTGAATGTTATAAACATTACAATTTCACAGAGATTCATATTAGAGAAGTTGAAATTTAAATTTCGCCTCTCCTTTTAA
The DNA here is from genome assembly GCF_001640805.2 of Lates calcarifer. Classification (NCBI taxonomy): domain Eukaryota; kingdom Metazoa; phylum Chordata; class Actinopteri; family Centropomidae; genus Lates; species Lates calcarifer. The sequence goes on from NW_026116744.1 coordinate 7,424, forward strand.
GAGGGTACAGCAATTGTTTATTGTGAGCTTATTCATCGTCCAAATGCTGCGTCTGGTAGATCTTCACACACTGGCCTCACTTAGAGCACCCAAAGAAGAAAAGAGGATTCCCGCCGGCAATATTGATCCTGAGCGTGTATGACTATTGTTCTAAATGTTTACAAACATTACGCTGAATGTTTACAAACATTACGCTGAATGTTTACAAACATTATGGCTGAATGTTTACAAACATTACGCTGAATGTTTACAAACATTATGCTGAATGTTTACAAACATTACGCTGAATGTTTATAAACATTATAGCTGATATTGAAACATTATGCTGAATGTTTACAAACATTACGCTGAATGTTTACAAACATTATGCTGAATGTTTACAAACATTAAAATTTCACAAAGATTCATATTAGATAGGCTGCAATTTAGATTTCCACTCTCCTTTTAACAGGGTACAGCAGTTGTTCATTATGAGCTTATTTAGCGTCCAAATGCTGCGTAAGGTGCATGTTCACACACTCGACTCACTTAGAGCATCCACAGCAGACAACAGGTTCCCCTCGCTATGATTGCTTTGAGACATTCTGAATGTAAACATGACAAATTGACATAGATTCGTGTTAGAGAGGCTGAGATTTAGATTTCCACTCTCCTTTTAACAAGGAACAGCAGTTGTTCATTCTGAGCTAATCGTGTCTGATTCAGCTAACACTGGATCACACACACTGGTCTCACTTAGTAGAGCACCCACTGAAAGAAACAGATTTCCCCTGAGCCACTGACTGATGTCATAGATTGTGAATGTTTATAAACATTACAATTTCACAGAGATTCATATTAGAGAAGTTGAAATTTAAATTTCGGCTCTCCTTTTAAGAGGGTACAGCAATTGTTTATTGTGAGCTTATTCATCGTCCAAATGCTGCGTCTGGTAGATCTTCACACACTGGCCTCACTTAGAGCACCCAAAGAGAAAAGAGGATTCCCGCCGGCAATATTGATCCTGAGCGTGTATGACTATTGTTCTAAATGTTTACAAACATTACGCTGAATGTTTACAAACATTATGCTGAATGTTTACAAACATTATGAATGTTTTACAAACATTACGCTGAATGTTTATAAACAACATGTTTACAAACATGAATGTTTAAACAACAAATGTGAATGCTGAATTTTACAAACATTACGCTGAATGTTTAAACATTATGCTGAATGTTTACAAACATTAAAATTTCACAAAGATTCATATTAGATAGGCTGCAATTTAGATTTCACTCTCCTTTTAACAGGGTACAGCAGTTGTTCATTATGAGCTTATTTAGCGTCCAAATGCTGCGTAAGGTGCATGTTCACACACTCGACTCACTTAGAGCATCCACAGCAGACAACAGGTTTCCCCTCGGCTATGATTGCTTTGAGACATTCTGAATGTAAACATGACAAAATTGACATAGATTCGTGTTAGAGAGGCTGAGATTTAGATTTCCACTCTCCTTTTAACAAGGAACAGCAGTTGTTCATTCTGAGCTAATCGTGTCTGAATTCAGCTAACACTGGATCACACACACTGGTCTCACTTAGTAGAGCACCCACTGAAAGAAACAGATTTCCCCTGAGCCACTGACTGATGTCATAGATTGTGAATGTTTATAAACATTACAATTTCACAGAGATTCATATTAGAGAAGTTGAAATTTAAATTTCGGCCTCTCCTTTTAAGAGGGTACAGCAATTGTTTATTGTGAGCTTATTCATCGTCCAAATGCTGCGTCTGGTAGATCTTCACACACTGGCCTCACTTAGAGCACCCAAAGAAGAAAAGAGGATTCCCGCCGGCAATATTGATCCTGAGCGTGTATGACTATTGTTTCCTAAATGTTTACAAACATTACGCTGAATGTTTACAAACATTACGCTGAATGTTTACAAAACATTACTGCTGAATGTTTACAAACATTAGCTGATGTAACATTGGAATGTTTACAAACATTATGCTGAATGTTTACAAACATTACGCTGAATGTTTATAAACATTATAGATATTGATAAACATTTGGCTGAATGTTTACAAACATTACGCTGAATGTTTACAAACATTATGCTGAATGTTTACAAACATTAAAATTTCACAAAGATTCATATTAGATAAGGCTGCAATTTAGATTTCCACTCTCCTTTTAACAGGGTACAGCAGTTGTTCATTATGAGCTTATTTAGCGTCCAAATGCTGCGTAAGGTGCATGTTCACACACTCGACTCACTTAGAGCATCCACAGCAGACAACAGGTTTCCCCTCGGCTATGATTGCTTTGAGACATTCTGAATGTAAACATGACAAATTGACATAGATTCGTGTTAGAGAGGCTGAGATTTAGATTTCCACTCTCCTTTTAACAAGGAACAGCAGTTGTTCATTCTGAGCTAATCGTGTCTGAATTCAGCTAACACTGGATCACACACACTGGTCTCACTTAGTAGAGCACCCACTGAAAGAAACAGATTTCCCCTGAGCCACTGACTGATGTCATAGATTGTGAATGTTTATAAACATTACAATTTCACAGAGATTCATATTAGAGAAGTTGAAATTTAAATTTCGCCTCTCCTTTTAAGAGGGTACAGCAATTGTTTATTGTGAGCTTATTCATCGTCCAAATGCTGCGTCTGGTAGATCTTCACACACTGGCCTCACTTAGAGCACCCAAAGAAGAAAAGAGGATTCCCGCCGGCAATATTGATCCTGAGCGTGTATGACTATTGTTCTAAATGTTTACAAACATTACGCTGAATGTTTACAAACCATTATGCTGAATGTTTACAAACATTACGCTGAATGTTTACAAACATTTGCTGAATGTTTACAAACATTACGCTGAATGTTTACAAACATTACGCTGAATGTTTATAAACATTATAGATATTGATAAACATTTGGCTGAATGTTTACAAACATTACGCTGAATGTTTACAAACATTATGCTGAATGTTTACAAACATTAAAATTTCACAAAGATTCATATTAGATAGGCTGCAATTTAGATTTCCACTCTCCTTTTAACAGGGTACAGCAGTTGTTCATTATGAGCTTATTTAGCGTCCAAATGCTGCGTAAGGTGCATGTTCACACACTCGACTCACTTAGAGCATCCACAGCAGACAACAGGTTTCCCCTCGGCTATGATTGCTTGAGACATTCTGAATGTAAACATGACAAATTGACATAGATTCGTGTTAGAGAGGCTGAGATTTAGATTTCCACTCTCCTTTTAACAAGGAACAGCAGTTGTTCATTCTGAGCTAATCGTGTCTGAATTCAGCTAACACTGGATCACACACACTGGTCTCACTTAGTAGAGCACCCACTGAAAGAAACAGATTTCCCCTGAGCCACTGACTGATGTCATAGATTGTGAATGTTTATAAACATTACAATTTCACAGAGATTCATATTAGAGAAGTTGAAATTTAAATTTCGCCTCTCCTTTTAAGAGGGTACAGCAATTGTTTATTGTGAGCTTATTCATCGTCCAAATGCTGCGTCTGGTAGATCTTCACACACTGGCCTCACTTAGAGCACCCAAAGAAGAAAAGAGGATTCCCGCCGGCAATATTGATCCTGAGCGTGTATGACTATTGTTCTAAAATGTTTACAAACATTACGCTGAATGTTTACAACTAGTAACATTACGCTGAATGTTTTACAAACATTATGCTCGAATGTTTAACAAACATTACGCGTGAAATGTTTACAAACATTATGCTGAATGTTTACAAACCATTACGCTGAATGTACTTATAAGACATTATAAGATATTGAATAAACATTTGGCTGAATGTTTACAAACATTACGCTGAATGTTTACAAACATTATGCTGAATGTTTACAAACATTAAAATTTCACAAAGATTCATATTAGATAGGCTGCCAATTTAGATTTCCACTCTCCTTTTAACAGGTACAGCAGTTGTTCATTATGAGCTTATTTAGCGTCAAATGCTGCGTAAGGTGCATGTTCACACACTCGACTCACTTAGAGCATCCACAGCAGACAACAGGTTTCCCTCGGCTATGATTGCTTTGAGACATTCTGAATGTAAACATGACAAATTGACATAGATTCGTGTTAGAGAGGCTGAGATTTAGATTTCCACTCTCCTTTTAACAAGGAACAGCAGTTGTTCATTCTGAGCTAATCGTGTCTGAATTCAGCTAACACTGGATCACACACACTGGTCTCACTTAGTAGAGCACCCACTGAAAGAAACAGATTTCCCCTGAGCCACTGACTGATGTCATAGATTGTGAATGTTTATAAACATTACAATTTCACAGAGATTCATATTAGAGAAGTTGAAATTTAAATTTCGCCTCTCCTTTTAAGAGGGTACAGCAATTGTTTATTGTGAGCTTATTCATCGTCCAAATGCTGCGTCTGGTAGATCTTCACACACTGGCCTCACTTAGAGCACCCAAAGAAGAAAAGAGGATTCCGCCGCAATATTGATCCTGAGCGTGTATGACTATTGTTCTAAATGTTTACAAAAAAATGTTACAAACAAATGTTTTTACTGAATGTTTTAACATTACTGAATGTTTACAAACATTATGCTGAATGTTTACAAACATTACGCTGAATGTTTATAAACATTATAGATATTGATAAACATTTGGCTGAATGTTTACAAACATTACGCTGAATGTTTACAAACATTATGCTGAATGTTTACAAACATTAAAATTTCACAAAGATTCATATTAGATAGGCTGCAATTTAGATTTCCACTCTCCTTTTAACAGGGTACAGCAGTTGTTCATTATGAGCTTATTTAGCGTCCAAATGCTGCGTAAGGTGCATGTTCACACACTCGACTCACTTAGAGCACCCACAGCAGACAACAGGTTTCCCCTCGGCTATGATTGCTTTGAGACATTCTGAATGTAAACATGACAAATTGACATAGATTCGTGTTAGAGAGGCTGAGATTTAGATTTCCACTCTCCTTTTAACAAGGAACAGCAGTTGTTCATTCTGAGCTAATCGTGTCTGAATTCAGCTAACACTGGATCACACACACTGGTCTCACTTAGTAGAGCACCCACTGAAAGAAAACAGATTTCCCCTGAGCCACTGACTGATGTCATAGATTGTGAATGTTTATAAACATTACAATTTCACAGAGATTCATATTAGAGAAGTTGAAATTTAAATTTCGCTCTCCTTTTAAGAGGGTACAGCAATTGTTTATTGTGAGCTTATTCATCGTCCAAATGCTGCGTCTGGTAGATCTTCACACACTGGCCTCACTTAGAGCACCCAAAGAAGAAAAGAGGATTTCCCGCCGGCAATATTGATCCTGAGCGTGTATGACTATTGTGACATTACGCTGAATGTTTACAAACATTAAATGACACAAACATTACGCTGAATGACAACGCTGAATGTTTACAACATTATGCTGAATGTTTACAAACATTACGGTGAATGTTTACAAACATTACGCTGAATGTTTAAACATTAAATGTTTATGCTGAATGTGGCAACCCGCTGATGAATGTTTACAAACATTAAAATTTCACAAAGATTCATATTAGATAGGCTGCAATTTAGATTTCCACTCTCCTTTTAACAGGGTACAGCAGTTGTTCATTATGAGCTTATTTAGCGTCCAAATGCTGCGTAAGGTGCATGTTCACACACTCGACTCACTTAGAGCACCCACAGCAGACAACAGGTTTCCCCTCGGCTATGATTGCTTTGAGACATTCTGAATGTAAACATGACAAATTGACATAGATTCGTGTTAGAGAGGCTGAGATTTAGATTCCACTCTCCTTTTAACAAGGAACAGCAGTTGTTCATTCTGAGCTAATCGTGTCTGAATTCAGCTAACACTGGATCACACACACTGGTCTCACTTAGTAGAGCACCCACTGAAAGAAACAGATTTCCCCTGAGCCACTGACTGATGTCATAGATTGTGAATGTTTATAAACATTACAATTTCACAGAGATTCATATTAGAGAAGTTGAAATTTAAATTTCGCCTCTCCTTTTAAGAGGGTACAGCAATTGTTTATTGTGAGCTTATTCATCGTCCAAATGCTGCGTCTGGTAGATCTTCACACACTGGCCTCACTTAGAGCACCCAAAGAAAAAGAGGATTCCCGCCGGCAATATTGATCCTGAGCGTGTATGACTATTGTTCTAAATGTTTACAAACATTACGCTGAATGTTTACAAACATTATGCTGAATGTTTTACACAACATTACTGAATGTTTATAAACATTATAGATATTGATAAACATTTGGCTGAATGTTTACAAACACTGAATGTTTACAAACACAATGTTTACAAACATTAATTTACAAACATTACGCTGAATGTTTATAAACATTATAGATATTGATAAACATTTGCTGAATGTTTACAAACATTACGCTGAATGTTTACAAACATTATGCTGAATGTTTACAAACATTAAATTTCACAAAGATTCATATTAGATAGGCTGCAATTTAGATTTCCACTCTCCTTTTAACAGGGTACAGCAGTTGTTCATTATGAGCTTATTTAGCGTCCAAATGCTGCGTAAGGTGCATGTTCACACACTCGACTCACTTAGAGCACCCACAGCAGACAACAGGTTTCCCCTCGGCTATGATTGCTTTGAGACATTCTGAATGTAAACATGACAAATTGACATAGATTCGTGTTAGAGAGGCTGAGATTTAGATTTCCACTCTCCTTTTAACAAGGAACAGCAGTTGTTCATTCTGAGCTAATCGTGTCTGAATTCAGCTAACACTGGATCACACACACTGGTCTCACTTAGTAGAGCACCCACTGAAAGAAACAGATTTCCCCTGAGCCACTGACTGATGTCATAGATTGTGAATGTTTATAAACATTACAATTTCACAGAGATTCATATTAGAGAAGTTGAAATTTAAATTTCGCCTCTCCTTTTAGAGGGTACAGCAATTGTTTATTGTGAGCTTATTCATCGTCCAAATGCTGCGTCTGGTAGATCTTCACACACTGGCCTCACTTAGAGCACCCAAAGAAGAAAAGAGGATTCCCGCCGGCAATATTGATCCTGAGTGTATGACCTAAATGTTTTGTGCTGAATGCGCTGAATGTTTACAAACATTAAATGTTTACAAACATTACGCTGAATGTTTACAAACATTATGCTGAATGTTTACAAATTACGCTGAATGTTTATAAACATTATAGATATTGATAAAACATTTGGCTGAATGTTACAAACATTACGCTGAATGTTTACAAACATTTTGCTGAATGTTTACAAACATTAAAATTTCACAAAGATTCATATTAGATAGGCTGCAATTTAGATTTCCACTCTCCTTTTAACAGGGTACAGCAGTTGTTCATTATGAGCTTATTTAGCGTCCAAATGCTGCGTAAGGTGCATGTTCACACACTCGACTCACTTAGAGCACCCACAGCAGACAACAGGTTTCCCCTCGGCTATGATTGCTTTGAGACATTCTGAATGTAAACATGACAAATTGACATAGATTCGTGTTAGAGAGAGCTGAGATTTAGATTTCCACTCTCCTTTTAACAAGGAACAGCAGTTGTTCATTCTGAGCTAATCGTGTCTGAATTCAGCTAACACTGGATCACACACACTGGTCTCACTTAGTAGAGCACCCACTGAAAGAAACAGATTTCCCCTGAGCCACACTGACTGATGTCATAGATTGTGAATGTTTATAAACATTACAATTTCACAGAGATTCATATTAGAGAAGTTGAAATTTAAATTTCGCCTCTCCTTTTAAGAGGTACAGCAATTGTTTATTGTGAGCTTATTCATCGTCCAAATGCTGCGTCTGGTAGATCTTCACACACTGGCCTCACTTA